>NC_067488.1:8857584-9007584 GCF_947179515.1 Apodemus sylvaticus
GCAGCAGTCCCTGCTGGAAGGGCAGGCCATCAGCAGAAGTCCATGGGTTCCCGTGGACACTGCTGCTTCCATGGTGCTCACTTGCTGACAGTGAGTATCCCTTTCCATCATATAGCTTCCTTTGTCCAAAAGCTCCACGCCGTGTAGTGTTTCACCTTTGCTTTGACTTGGCTGTGCTTAACCTCTGCTTTGCGCTTAACCTCTTGAAATCATGGCTTCCAAATAAATGGAAAAAGAAAACTAGTTAAAACGTTCCTTTAATCAAGAGTTCCATTAGAAGTGACACACATCCATCTGTACATTCTCCAGTAATGGAGTCACCTCTGTGCCGTGTGACATAATGGTAAAAATGCAGTAGCACAAATACGTACTTTTACATAAGTTATAAATAAAGGCTACAATAAGAAAATATTGATTTAAATGCTTGTCTTATTGAGATGTTCTAAGATATGGAGAACTTACCGCTATTATTTTGCTAAGTGGACATGGTATTAAAATTCCCCCTAAGTCCTTGTTAATATACCCATGGGTCCATGTATCTCGGGAGTTATCTTGACAGGCTTCTTTTGTAATGGATAGTTGTCAATACGGTGCTTGACAACAGATGAATGCACAGAGAACATGCTACTGTGAAGTGCTGAGCCCCAAGTTCAGTTGTGCCACACCCTTTCCCCCCCCCCAAGGCTCATTCATCCTGAATGAAATATTGTTAGATCCCGAGGTAGTGGAGGGATAACACAAAATTGTTTTTGCAGACATGGAAGTGCCGTTGCACAAAGGAGCACACAACTGCTGTGACTGCATGCACAAGATCTGTACAAAATCAAGCCAGTTGGAAATTCCAGCATGGAGGGGGGGGAAGGGGGAGCCCATGAAGTCCCACTCCTAGCTAAGGAGCTATTGGTAACTGAGGCCTACTTGAGGGGTGGGAGTCAGTTTTCTTTAGGGTGGCACCCTGATAGCTCTGCATGGTCCAGTAGATGGATTTACATCCTTAGGCATTCTGGCAGCACTAAGTTGCCTCATAGGTTTTAATAAAGAAAAGCACATGAAATGGATGGAGCTAGAGAACATCATACTAAGTGAGGTAACCCAGACTCAAAAGGTGACTCATGGTATGCACTCACTAATAAGTGGATATTAACCTAGAAAACTGGAATACCCAAAACATAATCCACACATCAAATGAGGTACAAGAAGAAAGGAGGAGTGGCCCCTTGTTCTGGAAAGACTCAGTGAAACAGTATTCGGCAAAACCAGAACGGGGAAGTGGGAAGGGGTGGGTGGGAGGACAGGGGAAGAGAAAGGAGCTTATGGGACTTTTGGGGTGTGGGGGGCTAGAAAAGGGGAAATCATTTGAAATGTAAATAAAAAATTATATTGAATGAAAAAAAAAGAAATTGGTAGGGAAGAGTAGCAGGCAGTATGGGGGCATTGGAGGAGAGGGAATTGAAGGTGCATTTGATAAGAATACATTACATACATTCATGCAATTCTCAATAAAAATTAATAAAGATAAGTTCTGTCAAAACAAAGAAGTTTTAAAATATCCTTGGAAACGGCAAGTGTGCTGGGTACAGATAAAATAAGCTGGCATGTCCGAAAAGACTGGTGACGTTGTCCACACGAGCATACAGACAACTGAAGATGGCTCCGAATCTCACATTTTGTAGCATTACTGCAATTCAAACTTACCCACAATGCACAGCCAGCACCTGCCCACAGATGCATGTAGACAGGACAAAGTTGCTCTCCTGTTTATAAAGTGATTAACCAAGGGCTTCAAACCCAGGAGAAACTGTCCCATGGCCTTTTCCTGGGTCTTTAATAAGAAAGCATGTTCAGTTTTGAGAATCACTTTACCAGTTTCACTGCTGTTAAGGTCTATAAGGCTCTATTCCTCTTTAGAATGTCTGTAGGCATTTTCTTCCTCGTTCAAAATGAAGGTCTGAAAATTCCCTTTTAGCATGAGCTTTTAACTTACATATTTACAAAGACTTTTTTCCTCCAGTGGAAATTTGTCAATGACTGGAAAATAAACAAATATTGAAATTTAGGGATGCATTTAACAAAAATAAGATAATGTGTATTTAAGAACTTACTTGATCCTTTAAAATAAATCTAAGAAACATTTTCTTTCACAAATGATATTTTCAAGTTGTGATTTTTAAAGTATTTCTATATGTATAAAATAGCTCACTTTTTACCATTTTTCAAATTTCTTGATGAAAATCAAATTTTAAAACTTCCACTTAAGACAAATCGTAAGCCTCCTTGTGCATAAAAGGTTTTTTTTTTCATTTTTTGACCTTCTGTGAACTCTATTGAACATAACATTTTAAAACTTCTGTGGTTTCATGAATGAACCATTTTGTTGGTTCAGTGCACTAAGAAACTTACAAGTCCAACATGAAAGATTTTCTTTCTTTTAGTAATTGAGGCAAAAGTTTATCAATATTTACTTTGTTGTCAAAGTTCCATATATACAAATAGGATATACATATAGACAGGTGCATAAATATTGAAGTGCAAATGCATGTGCATGTAACATGTAGACACATGGATGGGTATAACTCTGTATTTTCACATCCATTTATTCATTTTAAACTATACCCTTTATAGAAAATGATTATGACCCTTTATAGAAAATTATTATGATCTATATTTTTATGATTTTTCTTTTCTGGATATGTGTGCCTATGTGAGTTTAGCGGTATAAAATTTGTGTGAGTGCCCAAGGAGGTAAAAGGGAATTGAATCCTTTGGAACTGGAATGATAAGGTTGGGAGCCACCTGTTGTGAGTACTGGAGAGCTGGGTCCTCTCTAAGAGCAGTAATCACTCTTGACCTATGAGTATCTCTCTTTAAACATCAGGCTCTATTATGTAAAGAGGTTTTAAAAATATACATGGTCAAGATTTCTAAATAATTTGTATGATTAAGAGCTACATTTTAAATTCGTGGTAAATTTATCATCAGTATGTGTTTTTGACTCATTCTTAACTCATCCGAACTTCATTACAGGCAGAAACGTGAGTTTTACGCTGAGTTGGCACGAAGCTAGCACTTCTGCTGCTCAGTGTATTACGTGATTCCAAATTGTATTTTCTCAGCTGTGTCTATCGAGTAGCTAGACCAGTATCCGGCAGACAGCAAGCTGTGCTAAGCCTTCTCAAGAGAACCTTCAAGGAAACCAAGCTGCTTCCTTCCTTATCGCCTTTTCAGAAATGTAACATCTCTGTAAACTCCTAGAAAGATGATTATTTCAGAAGTTTCTCGACTAGTGAGCAAGAATAATGTTGTTTTTGATAAACTGCTAAGCATGAAATGTCACTGGGTTTTCCTTTTTGATTGTGACTCCATTTCAATGTTTAACCCCCTAACCATTGTTTTCTATGTAATCTAGTAAAATCGGTAACAAACCGTGGTGGTTAAAATTGTTATGAACTAAATATAGAAATCGATCCATTACAAGTCCAACTATATCCATGAGTAGAAGTTGGAACCTGTAAGCACAGAGACCACTGTAGGAACATGAAACATGGTGAAAGCTTATCTATGTAAATCTCTAGTCTACACTGAACCTTAGATATTTAAAAATATTTATTCATTTAATAGTCATCTTGGTGCAAAAGCTTTGACCTAGAGCTTCTGCTGCATTTCCAAACAGACTAATGTACCAACTTAGCAACTCATACCAGTGTCAAGTGATATTTTATTCCTATGAAGCAAGTTTGACATCCTTCAAGAAGTAAGCACATAAACAGGGATATTTTTCCAGTAGTTAGGACACAGGAGGAGTAGCTGACATTTATTAATTCCTTTCATTTCTTTCACACTGTGGAGCAAAGCATTAAGCATATTGATAATTGCTCAGAGTCATATTATCACCACTACACAGAGACCCTAGAAACATGGCAAGAAATTAATAAACACTTGAGGATTTATTGATGCTTATGTTATTTATTTGCTGGTTTTGCCTATTATTAGCTACAGAGAAATAATATGACACAAGAATATTTTAATTTATTAGACAAGTTCTTTACTACCTAACTATTTGAATATGGCTTTTACATATGATCACTACATTCTTCACAAATATAATCCAAAAGTGAAGAAATATTTGTAGTGTAACTATGATCTCTAGTGCTTTTAATGAACACCAGATAAAGCATCTGTTGCACTTCACAGTGAACAGTGTGGATTGCTGTCGGCTCTGCTGTTTCCCAGTTCAGCAATTGTCTTCACTTAGTCATTAATCATCTTAGAGCAATGTTTTCAAAAATCCTTAAGTATATGATTTTACATATAACTTTAAGGTGTTTTTGATCTATGGACTTTCTTCTGTTATTTTTAGACTCGTTCCCTGACATAGTGGGAAAAAGAGTGACAATATATGACAATCTGAGTGAAAGGTTGATGATTCCATCTCAAATTCTCTCTATATTTTCTTAAGAAAAGATGTTTTTCCAAATTCTTATTGTAATCATTAGTTGTCACATGTTCTTGCGCTGATGTGTGCTCTCTGTGTTGTGTTTCCCTATCTGGACAATCAACTGTATCATTTTGAATGTCACTGATAAATTCGTGCATCTGTTTAATCTCTACAGTGAAGGTCTTTGCCTAATGATGGATGGCCACATCCTCAAATGCGCTCATTTTATCTTTCCTAGAATTCTGCTCCATCCTGTCTCTGGATGGGCTTTCTGAGTCATCAGCGTTTACAGCAGAAGCAGGAACTGCCTCCTAATCGGTGAAGATCTATTCAGACTGGTCGGCTGCACTGTAACATGTAGACCGGTTCAGTGGCCACTTTATGTTGACAATATTAATATTAGTCTTTTGAGGGCACAGGCAAAAATATCTGGAGGCAAAACAGTTGTGGTACCTATTTCCATGCCTGCATAACTTACCCTACTGTAAACAAACTTGAACATGATAAAAGCAGGGTTTATTTTAAATAACCCCAAACATGGGATCACCGCTTGAGCCTTTGTCTCCTCTGAAGGGAACATATTGCTCAGATCATTAAAAGGTTAACCTTCTGTTTAAAGGGTGCAGTGTTATGAGCAAAATCCCAATAGTTCACATATCCATGTAACCCAGATGTGTTCCAGATCAAAGATAAGTATGTAAAATAAAACAAAACAAAAATCCACCACCACTAAACAAGAAAGAAAGAAAGAAAGAAAGAAAGAAAGAAAGAAAGAAAGAAAGAAAGAAAGAAAGAAAGAAAGAAAGGAAGGAAGGAAGGAAGGAAGGAAGGAAGGAAGGAAGGAAGAAAGAAAGGAAGAAAGAAAGGAAGAAAGAAAGGAAGAAAAAGAAAGAAAGAAAGAAGGAAAGAAAGAAGGAAGGAAGGAAGGAAGGAAGGAAGGAAGGAAGGAAGGAAGGAAGGAAGGAAGGAAAGAGAGAAAGACACAGAGAAAGAAAGAGAGGAAGATGCTGGTATACATTTCAAGAGGGGCATATTATTAGTTTTTAAAAGTGAGTTAGAATCCATAAAAAGTCATCATTTTATCATGACACTTTACTGTTAGCAAAATCCTTCAGATATTTGCCAGGATCCCATGTGTTCTTTCTTAATTTTGGCCTATCTATATAGCCTGATTAGTTGCTTTACATAAGGTCACATTGAATTATCAAAGGAAATGTATGTGTGTGTCCCACAAAAAGGTGAATGATCAAAAATAAATAAAAATAAATAAATATCATATCCTTAAAGAATAGGTTAGGTTCCATGATAACCCTTTGATCATTTTTGTAAACCAATGCCTGTTTCAAGTCCTCATCTGCTCACCATGGCTTTGAAGGGAAAAATAAAGGAAATGTCTATATGTTAGCAAGATTCTCAGTTTTTGAAAGATCAGATAATGATTCTGGTCCAAAATATTAAATGTGATTATAATTTTTCTTGATCACATGGCTGATTGATTTAACATATCAATATTCCCAACAATCATTAAAGATGTGTGTGTGAGACACGTGAATGGCAGGAATTGCTCTGATTTTCATTGGGGCAGGGGATTACTTTTTCCAAATCTCCTTAGGAGTATGTTGGAACTAGAGTGTTAGAAGTCACTGAAGATAAATTACAACAATAAAATTCAGACCATCCTAAGGACTGCCAGTACAGATGTCAGACTGCTTAAATTCTGAAGTATTTAAGGAAAGGCTAGAGTTTTTTCACTTTCCTTTATAATTTTACTTTCATATATTCTCATCTAAACCTAGGACATGTTGTTTCGGAGAGTTATGTTGCTTAAGCCTATGTCAGATGCACGATAAATTCATGCAAATAGACTCTAGGAAAAATACTTGATACTGAAGACAAGGAAATCAAAACACATCTTATTGTGTGCACATCTTAATTTTATTATAGGATTCCTATTTAGTTAAAGTCAAAAATCAGAAACAGGTATCATACAACATGGAGTATTGTGCCTCAACTGCTTCTGTTTAATAGGAAATGAAATATTCCACAAACACACTTTTGCCTTCTTCTTTCTCTTCTAACAAGGATAGATGACACATACAAGAGGAAGAAAGACACAAAAACAATATAAGCTTTGTGTTAACCCATATATTATAAGATCTGTGTGTCTGCTGCCAGTGACATAGTAGTGCATGTTCTAATGCAAGATGAGGAGGAAAACAAGGAAACCGCAATGGTTAAATTGTATTCATTGCATGTGAATGCATGCTAAAGCTAAATAATGCTATAAAATTAGCTTAAATTATGGGTGTTTGATTTTATATTCCTAGAATACCAGAGCATGAGCAAATTATTATACAAGTATAATTAAGGTCATGGGAAAGAGAAAACAATTTATTTGTATTATAGAATATATGAGACAGTAAAAAGTTAAGAGTATTGCTCTGCCTTCTTTCTTTATTTAATAAACTCTTACTGCATGTGTACTATAAGCAAGACATTATCCAAAGCAGCAAGAAAATTTGCTTCCTTAGGTGGGGGATACTCCAGTAAGAGAAAGACAATAAGCAAAGAAATGCTCACGTTGCAAATTTGGTAAGCGACAAAAGGAGGGGGGGGGGAAGGTAGAGAGAAAAATAATGCAGGAAAAGAATAAAACAAGAAAGTGATTTGTAGTATGAAAGCAAGCCTGCCTGAGAAAAGAACATTTCAGACATTCTGTGGAAGAATAAGGAACACGTATTGTAGACATCCTCAAAGCACACGTTGGGCGGAAGAAGGAGAGGGAAGGAAAGTGATTCACAGAGGTTGGGTGGGACAAAGCAAGAGAAGAGTTTAATGTAGGTCTAGAGGGAGGGCTGAGCAAGGGAAATAGAAGTGGCCAGTGAGGTGGACAGCAGGAGAGCATGTCAAGTGTCAGAGTAAGGACACACAAGGACATTCCATGCCAGTTTTTACTGATATTCAAGAGTAACAGCTTCTAATGTCCCCAGGAGATAGCAGCTCCTTGGTGACACTCATAAGTCCCTTGGTAACTGAGGGAGTTAGGCGCGTCTGTAAGTACCTTGCAGGGTGCACTAAGCCTAGATTCCTGATTGAGCTACTTTGGTTTGAAATGGAAGGATATACCTGAGAGACAGAACGTGCGTGTGTGTAGTTGTGACAGTTTAATTGTAGGAAGTGTGGTATATCTTCATTCTGGAAATGATCAGGTGGGAGTGAGAACTTGAGGTTTGCTGCAAAGCACATGTGGTGGGCTTGCTCTGCGGGAGTACAGTCAGCAGATCAATAATACGTGTGAGCACAGAACATAGAAAGGGGTGAAAATTATGTTCTCTGCTCCTTACAGCAGTTTCCTGAATAACTGAGAATGCAGGACAATGGGGAATGGTAGGAATTTAGGAAGCAACTGGACAGGAAAAAATGAAAGCCATGCTAACACATATAACATTTACAATGAGATGGGCCTGTCCTGCGTTAAGTTGGCTGCTACTGCAAGGTATTATTATAAGGTAGAGATTTTGAGGGGAGAAGATTGGACTTTTCCCAGAGAGAATTGAGAACATTTATAAAGAAATGCTTCAGATAAGACTAGGGTGTGTAAACAAGATAAACATGAAACTGGGGATAGGAAGGGTTGAGGGACAATTAAGAAAATGGGGACAATACTACATTTGGCGTTCTTGTAAATTTAAAACATGTTGCAATTAAAATTCTAGAAAATGAACATGAATAAAAGGGGCTCGCGTTTGAGAACAGTCTGTTGAGCATAGAGGAGGGTCATAATTACTGGCAAATAAGATCCCGAAGTTTGTGAGTGTAAATGGCAAGAGGAAACGTTTGCTAGATGACAAGATATCAAAGAATGGAGCTACTGTATGATCATTTATGCAGGTATTATAGATTTTAAGCCTGCTAAGCTTCAGACCAGGAGCAGTACACATTGTGATCCCACGGCTTAACTTTCAAGAAATTATAGCAAAATAACCTAGAGATCATTAACTTACCATCATAAGCAGTGAATTATAGCAATCTGAGATTCTAAACAGACTCAGACTCAGAGTAGACAAGGAGATGTGTCTGTACAGAGGAGTTGGGGAAAATCCTCTCCATTCTTGTTCTTATGAAAGGCAGTACGCAGGAATGAAATCAGCTTCCTCTCAAAAAAGGTCAGAGCAGGGAGGAGAGGCAAGCCCAAAAGGAGGAAGAGGCAATATTGAATCAAATCCATGCTAAGTCCACAGCCAACTGTGTGTTCGTTGTTTCATTGTATCTTTCTGTTTATTCAGGACAAGGTTTTGCTCCATGGCTGGAGTTGGCCTTCAACTCATGTTTTCCTGCTTCAGATTCTCAGCACTGGCTTCCAGTTCCCCGTGTTCATTTTAAGAGTGCCTTAAACCGTAACAATTCAATCCCTACTTCTAATAAGTCTCATACCCACCTCATGGTTCAAAGAGAATTCAGTGCATCTCAAGGTATTCTCACAGTCCTAACAGCCCCAGGATTGTTCCAAGTATGAGTTCAAAATTCCCCTCTAGAAATTAAGGCAAGATCATAGGTCAGCTCTTTGGTAAAACCAGAAACAAGTTCCTCATTTACACAGTACAAGATATAGTAGCAAAGAACATGCACACTCTCATTGAATAAAATAGCATCAAATTAGGATTATACCTAAGCATGACTGAAAGCCAACTGGGAAAACAATAAATCCGTCAGATCTGCACCTGGTTTTGAGGGTTCATAGGGACACAATGCCAGCTCTCAAGCACGTTGGCAGTCCTGCCTCGATGACCTTGCCTGCCGGTGCTGACCTACATGGTCGTTTTCGTCGGCTGATTCTATGAGTTTACTTTAGCTTTGCTTGTTAGAACTTCCATAATCCTAGCATTTAAAGCATGCCAAGGTCTCCATTTGAATTGGGAGGACTAACCTTTACATCTGTATATATTTTTATCTTAGGGGCTGCCTATAGGATCCCTCAACCCTACAATATAGTTAAGAGATCTGAAGTTGGAGAGGAAGCTTTTCTGCACCCACTAATACAGAATAATGTGGATGATGTTAAATAATGCAGCTTATCCAACTACTGACGCCTTGAGTCATGAGCCAAAATAAATTTCTCCCTTTAAGTTTTTATGTCAAGTATATTGGCCCTGCAATAATGAAGCTAACTGAGATTGGTACCAGAAAGGTGCTATCATTTATGCTTGTAAATCTGTTGTGTTGCTTGGTATCCTTGGATGACAGCAACCTGTGCCTCTGGTTGCCTGGATAGTTAAAAGTGGATAAACACACTGCTAGGAAATCCTAGCAGTCAGTGTTATTTGTTGAACTGAAGGCAGATATGCTTCTCAATGCAAACTTCCACAAGGGTTCAAACCTTTTACCCTTACCCTCTGAGGGAACAGTCCAGCCAGCTCAGTAGATGCCGTGTTGTTCGGATATGAAGGACTTCTTATCAATTGCCCAAATTTCTCTAGTAGCCACACTGCCTGGTTCCAACTTTCCATCTTCTTCTCTGGGAAAACAGCCATTTCTTCTGCCTTCCATGTGCCCTGTTTGCTCTAATTCTAGGTGGATGTTTAACTAAGTAGCCCACAGATTCATGTTGGGATGTCTCGAAAATTCCTGCATCATAATAATGAGTCCTTAAGTTTTACACCTAGCTTTTTATATCATCTCAGGACACGGGCCAAATATAGACAACTTTTGTAACAAGCATGGCTTCTAATCCAATAGTCAGTAGCACTTTAATTCCCCTATTAAACCCCATTATTGCCCACACTCTGGTTAGCATTCTAGGCTAGTGAACCCCTGTTGCAATCACGCATCAAGCTTTTCTCAAGGCTTTGACTGGTCCAATTCCCAAAACTTTTCAAATTCCTCCCAGAGAGCAGTCTGAAGTGTATTAAGAACTTACTCCTCATATCTGACTTGATTGGCATACGCCTACACATCAACTCCTTTGTCTTCTATGTGTTCTTCTGATAGATAAACCCTGGCAAACAGTATTACAAAACTGGCCTACTATAGTTTACCCACATGCAGAGATCATATCACATTTTCATCTCCCTAAGACTTCAAATGACGATCTGTGAGTAAATGCAGTCAGTGTTATTTGTTAAACTGAATATTATCTTAATGTTTAATATCTTGAACATTTCAGTTCTTTAAGTAAAAGCAGCACAGAGATCTTATTAATATGTGTGCATGAATACATCTGTTGCATGTATTTGCTAAAAATGAAATTAAATATTGTAACTATTCTTAAGGTGGAACCTACAAAAGTACTCTTAAAATTATAGCAATTATTAAAACAAACCACATCCACAATTTTATATTAAAGTGTGTTATATCTTATAATAAAACATAGATAGGAATGGTAACGTCTCATAATGGGATGTTTTATTTCCTTGTTATGAATATTTTAGCTTGTTTAGCTGAGAGAATACTTTTTAAAAGGCTTAATGTTGCAGAATTGTCACATTTTTTAAAAAAATCTTCCCAGTTGTGATTTTATGTCCAGTTATGCACAGAAGAACAGCAATTCCGTCTCCTGAGCTGGGCGAGTGCTCTGCAGAGCAACAGTGCTGAGACTTGGAAGTTGTTATGTATGTGTCCTGAGAATTTTTCATTCAGAGATCATTTGGATCTCTCTATGCATCTTGGGTTATTAGATGGTCTTGGTACTGTATTATAAGTAAAGTTATTCTCTAGTAGATCAGAGACTTCCTGGCCAAAATTCTTGGGATTTTACCGTTCCTTTCAAAGCGAGACTGTTGGTATAGAATGATACACTATTCCTGAGTTATCTGTACTGGGATTATTTGGATGAACAAAACCACTGGCAACTGTGACTAGTTAATTAAAACTATGCAAAGTCAAGTGCTTGAATAATGTTAGTGTTCTCCAGGTTGTAGCCCCCTTTGAATATAATATAGAAGAATAGCATCATTTGTCTGCAATGTTCTTATTTCATTGACATACAGGTTTTAGACAACTTTTTTGCTTATTGAAATATGTAAATTCTATATTCAGTAGTAGAAATGCTAGGCTAGCATGCCAACTGCCCTGGGTTCAATCCTTCACACTGCAAAGCTAAACAAAATTTATAATTATGAAGAGATGGGTTTGTATTACTCTAGCCAGCATTTATGATAAAGCTCTTACAGACAGTTACCAGTTTTGTTTTGTTTTGTTTTGTTTTGTTTTGTTTTGTTTTGTTTTGGTTTGGTTTGGTTTGGTTTGGTTTAGTTTGGTTTGGTTTTTCTTGTTCTTCTTGTTGATGTTTTTGATGAATTTTAGTCAATAGGAACAAAGATTCCCACATCAGCCCCTAATTGCTCTGCAATATGTCAACAAGCTAAAACTGAAATAAAACCACAAAACTTTGCCTTTGTTTCCTTCTGTTGACCTTCTCAGTCACCTCGAGAAGATCATGCTTGTTACTATAATACCATGTTTTAGCTGAAGAACGGCCTCTATTTGTCCTTCCAGTCCTCCAACAGAGTAATGTGATGTTCAAAACATTTTAGTTTTCTCTAAAATATATGAATGCTTGAATAAACCCACAGGGTCTATGATGGCGGTGGGAGAAACCTTTAAATAGCAATTAAGGCATTTTTCATTCAGCATATAAAGACAAGGAAATGTAATGGTTTTAATAATTAAGGATGCAGACTAATGCACACATTTTGCAATACTAATAAAGACTTCCTGTTATCACCTCTAGGTTTCAGGACGAAGAAGGCATTTCCTTAACGCACTCCGCTGCCTGCCTTGCCAGCTCTGTTCAGCCTTAAAGTTTGATAACATTTCCAAATTGAGAAAATAAAAAATAGGATTAAAATTTTAGCTAAATCCAAATTTCTCAGTCAGTTAACCCAAAGGTTAAGTGCTATAGCACTTGACCCAGGAAAGAGTTTGGTCTCCCCCACACACCCCCATTTACGAGGCCTGCGTGTAAAGAATAAAGACAGCGTTTTTCTTTTTCTCCTTTTTAAAGAAGCCACATGTAATGTTCCCTGAGTTAAGTTTTACCATTCATAATGAATGCAGTCTCGCCATTCAAATGCGACCATAAGTACACAGAAGATAAGAATTTAATTAAATGTAGATTAAAACCAAACAGGAAAACACACTAGCTGATAATTTTATCCCATCCTCTGGCCATATTTTTTATACTTCCTTCTTGTTCTTCTCTGGGCTATAGCTTATCAACATGCCGATAGTACCATAACTCATTACATCTGATGGTGCGGCGGAAATGTGCAAGCTCTCTGCTTGGAGTTTCAAGGCACTTAAAATGCAAAGCATGTAAATGTCTCTGTTAAATATACTAGTGTGGTAACACTGGTGCAGAAGGAGGTGATGCTGAAGGAAGCCTTAGACCTCTGACATGAGGCATTAGTACTGCAGAGGAGAAAATGGAATTTCTCAGGAGAACCAGCTCACACATTGACACAGAAGCAGTGCGGCTTAATATTTTGTTTGATTTCCTTTAGCAGCTGATGAGTTTAAATGACACTCAGCATCCTTCCTTTGCCTTGATGCCTCAGTTTGGCAGTAGGACGTGGGCATTTGTATGTTTTTGAGGGGGAGCACAATATTTTTTCTGTCATTGATCACAACCTAGCAACATTCTATTTGCACTTGAAAACATTTACTCTTCTTATAAAATGATCTCTGGTTATTAATATGCACCTATTGGGTTGTGAAACAGAGGACACATGATACCAATGGTAAAAGTTGGAGGGGTAAAGATATAGCTAACAAGAATATTAGTATATACTGTTATGTTGAATTACTTATGTGATGTTTTTCTAAAATTATTTATGATAATTAGAGGGAAAGGCAGTTTAGAGTTTTAAGCAGTTCCTGTCACTGTGAAGGAAGGATCCAAACCAAGTACAATAAATATAAATCTGTTCCTTTTATTTTCTAGTTTAATACTTGGTCAAAGTGTGCAAGCTAAATGTCTGAAGTGCTTGCACGGCAAAACTTAATTAAACTTATATTTGCATTCTCTGCATTGGGTTATTGTTGTTGTTGTGCATATTGTTGTTATTGTTGGTGTTACTATTGTTCTTGTTGCTGCTGCTGCTGGTGGTGTTATTTGTTTTGGTGTTTGTATTTTGTTTGGTCAGTTGTTTTACCAGCAAGCACCAAATGGTGAGGGCCTTTTGGAAAACAAAAGAGCAATTTCTGTGCAACCTTTGTTCGGTTTTGTGATAAATTTCTTGCCTGACTCTAGTAAGAAGAGTTTTCCAAGTAGAGAATTTCTCTTAAATTGCTTGCTTTTTTAAATGTAATTTTGAAGTTCTTGGCTGTTTCAATGCTCAGCCAATATTCCCATTTAACCTGCCTTAATAATTGTCACGTGATCACTTGGCACTTGGCTGGAGCACAAGGCTTTGCTATACCTGCCAGTTTTACCTGAAACAACCAGCCAAAGGGATTGACTTAATTTTAAAAGATTTCCCAACCTTGATCATTTAAAGAAAAAAATGTTTAACGTGGTAAGCCTATATTTTCTTGACATTGAACCACTTAAAAGGGCAATGCCCACAGTACAGACAGAAGCCGATGTGCACAGTGGGTGGGGTGCGGCATGCTGCCTAACAGTCAGTGCCATCCCTCCTTTCTCTTTGGTCTCTTTTTCATTAAAGATTCACTTTATTGCTCTTATTAGGTAAGAGTAAGGCAAAATTATAGACCGTGAACCTTTCTATACTTATTGAAAACGGCAAAACGAAAAACAAACTTAATTTGTGTGGGTGGAAAGAGATTATTAAAAATATTTCTTATAAAAATTTAAAGGTTGTATATAACAGGCAGACTTCTATGAATGCATCTGGGTGGAATTGGAATATAGAAGACAAAACTGTGGCACAGAATATTTCTCCAGGAAACTGAAAAAAAATTTGAGAGGAAACAGTAGAGGCAAAATTTCTCTGGCACACGACGTAACTAGAGAAACATTCCCTAAAACAACCTTAATAAATAACACCTCTTTATCAAACACAAGCTTTGTAGTCAAAGGAGAAATAATTTCCTGGGAACCTTTGTTAACTCCTCCCTGAGTGCTGGCCTGTCTTGCATCCTTTTCCTGTGGGAAGCCTGCACTCCTGCTCCCCTCGGAGCACACTTAGAGGGCCACATGCCTGGCCTGAGGAGTGAGTGTTGTAACAAAGAGCCCGCGGGGGGGGAAAAAAGAACTAGAGAGAGGGAGAGAGGGGAAGGAGAAAAGTAGGAAGGAGAGCAGAGAGGGAGAGAAGGAAAGGAAGAGGGCGAAAAAGACAGAGGAAGGAAGGAAGGAAGGAAGGAAGGAAGGAAGGAAGGAAGGAAGGAAGGAAGGAAGGAAGGAAGGAAGGAAGGAAGGAAGGAAGGAAGGAAGGAAGACTGCAGAAGGGAAAGGGGCGGACTGCAGCTCACCAGGAGTGTGATGTTCTGTCATTTCTAGGTATTGTCAGCCTAGAATCAGTGCCAATGACAGGATATCGGAATGGGCAGATTGAATACTTAAGGGGAAAATGTCAAGAGTTTGTAAGATTTATGCTGGGCCATAACAGCGGGTGCCGGGTCAGAAAACAAAGGCCAACACATTTGTATTCATTGACGTTTTATCCAAAAAGGGGAAGGGAAAGTGAGGTTAGTATTTATTGCACACTAAGTGCAAGACTTGTGCCACTTTTAAGGAATCCCTTAAAGTCCTTGTAGACAAAATTATATCTGTATATTATGATTCAAAAGCTGTCAGAAGAAGTTTAAGTAACTCGTGTACCTACTTACCATCCAACAGTGATGTACACAGACATCTCTTTGATACATATACCTGTCTACAAAAACCCAGCCATTTCTAACACTATCTCATTTGTATCAAATTTGCTTTATTAAGTCAATAACTAAAAAAAATACCAACATCCTACATGGAAAGGGAATTGTTTTTTGTTGTTGTTGTTCGTTTGTTTTAGAATTAGTAAGCAAAATTGGATGGAGCATTTCCAAATTGATATTATTCATGGTTAATGAAATAGATTAATATAAGATCGTTAAAGAAATTCTAATATGAATACATCTCAGTTATGTGTTGAGAAATTAGTCTTTAATGGTCTTCTCGGGGTTACTTTCAACGTTCAAGATTTTCACGGCATATCACTGTTGCCGATGTTATATCGGTTGGTGTGCTTTGGACTGTTTTTAAAGGTGGAAGCAAGAACAATGCTCACAACTCACTTTTTCAAAGTGAGAACCTTGGCAAAGCACAGTCAGCACCACCAAGAGGGTTGCTGGTGGAGAGGGGGACAGAAATAGCCATAACATTTCAAATGGAAATGCAGGGAGGAGAAGATAACACAAAGGATTTTCATGGAAAGCAGTTTACTCTGGGACAGAGCTAGAGAGCTTTGGCATTCCCCACCAGAGTATTTTAACACCACTCTTTGTCTTCTTCGGGAGAACGCACACTTAGGCAGGCATCTCAACGCTGCACAGCCTGTAGGCTGCTAAGCCGAAGCAAAGCTCTTGCCCTTTGCGGCCTTCCGAGCTCCTTCTTGGTGCACCATACACAAAACAGTAAGAGAAAGTGAGGAGTAGAAGTATTTCCCAGCCACTCATCACACCACGAGGGCTCAAACACTTTTACTTGGTTTTCAAGAGTTGGTTTTTGCCAAGAAGCAATCATATGCTGTCCACAGTTAACTTAGTAACAATAATGATAACAGTTATGCCAGTTAATGATAACTAAAGTAGTTCTATTAATGGATAGGTGTAGTGACCCTCCTAGTAGAAGTAAAACTTTAAGTCATATTGGAGAGGGTGTGGGGGGACAGTAGAAAGCACTTTCCTCACTGGAAAAAGCAACACAACAGGTGCAGCCATTGCTACTGTAAGCATGTACTCTGTCACATTCGATGACACGCACACCGTGCAGTAAGAATTATGCTTGGAGAAGAAGGGACTAAGAACACAGAAACTTCATATTTACTGCAAATTGTGGTCTTCAATGTGTCACTGAAATAACACTTAGAGAATAAAATGGAATCAGCCTCTTGGTGGCTGCTTACCCTCCTTCCTCATTTTCTTAAACACAAAGGGGGGCGGGGTTGTGAATGGCAGAAACTGTATTTCTGCCGCTTTTTAAATGGATGATGCTGTGGTATTTGACCCTAGCTAGATTTTTTTTCTTAATTCATCTGCAGAGTGTCTATTGGTTCTATTTGAAGCCAGATCTTTGTTGCACTTGTTATTTAAATGGCTTGCCTTAATGATCAGTGCTTATAGGATTCAAAATTATGTAAAAGATGAAAATAAAAGTAACATTAGTAGAATCCATATTTCTGAAGTGCATTCATTATTGCATTCTGTGCTTTTTCTGCAGATCATTACTCTGTGTGTGGGTTTTCTCATATTTCCAATTTTGTCTAATTCTCAGTCACAATTTTTACATTATAAACCACTGAAGACTTTATTTTTTTTCTCGTTTTGGTAACCATTATTTGAATCATAAAAAAAGGCATTACTGTATTCATAATGTACTGCTCATGTGACAGTTTTGAACTTTAATATTCTTTTCTGTAATGTGCCAGCTTCACAGCCTATAAAAGAGACATACTGTTTGTAATGCTTCTTACCCACAGCAAATGATGTGATTCTGGGGTTTATGAAATGGCAGTAGTTTTCTAAATTTGTGATTCTTCTGTGTTCCGTCGTCAAGAACAGTTGTACATCTGCTCAGCACAGACTTTCTGAGACTATGAACTTTAATTGAGGAAAAATAATGAGGGTTCAGGGACTACTGATATGGAGTCGGGTGCAGCGCAGGTGCCCCGCTGCCAGATCAATGGATTATTTACTCCTTTGTCATAAACAGGAAACAGTTGGTTGTTTGTGGTGACTACATGCATATTTTAAAGCTCATGTCCATATTTTTCCCCTCCTTGTCAGTGTAGAACACTTAAATACTGCTTAGTTTATGATTTAGCATATCTATGTAAAATAGACAAGCAGCTCTTGTACTGTTTCAATAATTAGTTACTTTGCCTAGACGAACTTTAGGAGTCGTCCCCGGTGTACACACACAGTGCCTGTGCCTCCAGCCCTTACCCCCTCAATTCACGTGATGACAGTCACAAACCCTCTAGGTAACTGCCTAAATATTTTTTCTTCTATTTATAGGCATTTAAATCTGAAAAACCTTTTTCTGTTGAATATGGGTAAATCTAAGGTATAAAATGTTGATGCTTCATAATTCTATCAGAGCACCAAGACCATTTATACATGTTTTGTAAGCCACCTGAGTGCAGTTTTCTCTTGACACAATTGCTGGTGAAAGCACAAAATCCTTTTACCATATCCATTCAACAATTGGTATGGCATGATTTCAGTGGGTAAAGAATTTCTGAATGTGTTGAAATCATCTCCAACATACATGAGCAGGACCAGCTGACAAGATAGGATCACTCAAAGACATTTGTTCCTCTCCTGGGGTTCCCTGTTAAGCAAAACAAACAGGGAAGCTCCAAGATACCTGAAATTAGCTGTGATCCTCATCACGATAAGTGGGGTTACCTACTGCTGTGCTGGGAGTTGAAGCCTGAGTTCTAGAGACCAGGAGTTAAGTTCTCATGATACACTTTGTGACATCAAAGTCGCACTTTCAAATGTGTGGACACCAAAAACCACTGAAACCACTCTGGAAAGGTGGTCATGGGACAGCTGTGCAATCCTCATGCCTAGGATACCTATCGAGATCCTGGTTTGTTTTGTTTTGTTTTGTTTTTTAATAAGGAGAGAGGAAGAGAGAAGGAGGGGAGAAGAAAGAAAGAAAGAGGAAGGAATAAGCTTTATGCACAGAGACCACCACACCTACGGAGAGCAGCTCTGATCCTCCAACAATTCACATCCGTCCACATTTGGTTGAACCTTCTATTGTCAAGTCTTCAACTTCACATAACTCTTTCTGATTCCTTTAGAATTAGGGTTACTGTCAGAGCTCTGACTTACTTTAGTATATACCTCAAGAGAAAAACAAATGTGTGGATAAGAATAAGAAACATCAGTTTCTAAACAATGGATGACTGACCCAGAATCCCTGAAGTAATTAATAACTTCGAAGTAAAGTTAACAAAATTAGTACCTGATAGTCTTACTCACCATCTCAACATTTTTTTAAGATTTATTTATTTATTATATGTAAGTACTTGGAGCTGCCTTCAGACACACCAGAAGAGGGCATCAGATCTCATTACAGATGATTGTGAGCCATCATTTGGTTGCTGGGATTTGAACTCAGGACTTCTGGAAGAGCAGTCAGTGCTCTTAACCACTGAGCCATCTCTCCAGCACCCCTCCCCGCCCCATCTCAACATTTTAAAATGCAAAACCCAACTTCATATTACTCTGAATGATCGATATATAGTACTCTGTCATTCAGTAGCAGTAACAATGCAATGGAAGCCATCAAGAAATATCAGGACAAATATAACTACATACCGAAATAACAATAGTGCTTTAATTCCCACTCATGCTAAATAATCTCAGGTAAATGTGGAATTTTCAAATGAAGAATGGATTTGCTTCTACAGGTTGAGTATTTACCCTAAGTGTTTTGTTCTCTTGTCCTTGGTGCATTTCTCATATGCTGGTTTTTAAAACATGTTTTTATATTTTCAACTCATTTTTTCCTAAATATTGTTAGCACTACTTGCTTAATGCATTACTCTGGCTGTCATTACAATAGTAAACAAAATTATCATGTGCAGTTGAATTCCCCATCAATACTACAGAACTATACAGGATTTTGTTTTGTTTTGTTTTTCTTAACACATTTGTGTCTGAGAGATAACAGCAAACAATGCCAGGGCATAGTCTGTCAGCTCTTACGTGACTATTGTAAAAGTAGCCTTGGGTGTGTGTGTGTATGTGTGTGTGTGTGTGTGTGTGTGTTTCAGCTCATATGTGAATATCCCAAAAATGGCCCTGGGTACAGTTGACCTACTGTGGAAAAAAAAAAACTCTGTAGTGAGCAAACAAATTGTTCGTTGATATAAACTGTACTGGTCTTCTGCATTGTGTGACAGTCTGGAGAAGTGTGTATAAGGTGTGTGTATGAGTATGTGTCTGGTGTGTGTGATTCTGGTGTTTGTGTGTTCAGTGTGTATGAGTATATGTCGTGTGTGTGTGTGTGTGTGTGTGTGTGTATGAGTATGTGTCTGGTGTGTGTATGAATGTGTGTCTGGTGTGTTTGTTTCTGGTTTTTGTGTTCAGTGTGTGTGTGTGAGTATATGCCATATGTGTGTGTGTCTCATTTGCTGTTGTGTGTGTGTGCGCATGTGTGTGTGTTTGTATGCATGCAAGCATGCTATAGCAATGGTCCTAACAGAGCCGCAGCAGTGGTGTGAGCACAAAACCGCTCACACTGATCTCAAGACTTTAGTTGGAAGGGAAGAAAGCAAATACTAAAACGTTCTGTTTAGAAAACGAAATATGATTTTCCAGGAAATAAAAATTATATTTAAAGAGCATCCGAAAGTGTTTTTACAATTTTATTGACACCATAAAAATTATTTTCCAGCTGAAGGTTTGAGCCTACAATAAAACCTTCATGTCAAAAATTACCCTTACACAAGAAGAAGAAAGAGTGCTGCAAGCCTTTTAAAAATGCCATTTTCAGAATACCTTCTGATGACTGCCGGTTCTTTTTTTCCGCAAAGTTCTATAAAGAATATATTTTAATTAGCTTCCACTTGATACCACTTCATGCATACTGCCCACTCTGACCCAGTGTGTGATCATATAGAATACATCACAAAAGAACTGGTCATTTGAGTGCTTTAATATAGCTTTGTATTAATGTCAGACATCATTTCGACAAGGCATTAAAAGTGTTATTTAATGACTGAAGTGTGGTGGGTAGAAAAGGCTTAATCTTTGTGGAAAGAACAATTTCAATTAGCGCTAAAATATTAATTTGTTGGTACCACTATATACTCTAATATATTTGGCTACAAAACACCGTATGAATAATACATAGAGTCTGCTTGTCTTGTGTTATAACTAATACTGCCTCTTTTTTAAAACACTGGTTTCTAATTTTATAACCACCATGATTCAGTTAAAATTAAAAGAAAAAACTTGATTTTTAATGCAGAAGCTCTGCTCTGTTCCCCTCCCCCGCAAGGTAATTTGTGAGGCTATAAATAAAGTATGTAATCTCTGGCTGGTAAGATATCGAATAGGTTTTAAACATGATACGGCTATCAGTCTTAAAAATTTAAGGGCATTTTTATTTATTTGTTTACACGGTGAGTGTAAGATATTCTCTCTGGAAACAATTTGTCTCACAGTGGAAAGTGTGAAAATATGAGAGCAAACATAACTGCATACCTTAATCCTACCATTGTGTCCCTGGGAAGTAGAAAGGCTGGCTGCCCGTCTGGTTTTCCCCTTCCTTTAATGTCTCCCCGTAGCCTTATCTTTCCATTGTGTCGCTTGGTTTCTGCAACATCTTGGCACTGGTTTTCCCGATTGTGCATGTGGTTCCTCCTTGAGGTTAGTGAAAGCCACACAGGTAACACCCCCGTAAGCCCTTTTGAAAATATCCTGTTTTTCCCTACAGCTAACTAGAAATCTGTGATTGCTCCCATAGCCTTCTCAAGGGCTGCCCCAGAAGGGAAAGTTCAGTCATCTCTAAATCAACACAACAAACCAATGTGGAATTCTCATGGCCTCCAGCCAGAAAAGATTTTATGTAGTCACAAATGTCCTCAAAACAAATAAAAGAGAGACAAGGACGTTTACCTGGGCAGGTCTAACCTGCATGCATATATCACCTGGATGTCCTGGTCTCTATTTTAATTCTCTGGCTTGGGCCTTATTCAGTTGGGTTAATTCTCAAATATATACAGAATGGATTTATGTTGATGTAACTCCTGCCCAGTGTAAGAGAAAAGAGAGGAAACACTGAGATGGAGAGCAAGGCAGAGCCATGTACATGCAGATTCCAAACTAGGTGAGGGAGGCTTTTGTCGTAGATTTTGTGCAGCAGTTGGCATTGGCAGTATTGCAAAAAGAGATGTATTCTGTTGTGCTCTGTTTGATCAAGTGCTAAACCCGTGTGATCAATAGAGAGACAGATGTCGGGTGCAGATGGCGATGCCGTGATACCTGGGGCAGCGCGGGCCTGCCAGAATGACAGAATGGGAACAGGGACGAGCAGCAATGCAACAGAATGTGACAAATGAAATTAGGGTTTATACTAGTCAATAATTTACAGCTAATACAAAGTGACAGAATTTTTCAGTACCCGGTATATTTTACCTCCAGTAATGCTATAGCCAATAAAGGCATATTTCATGCAACATAATAAAACGAAAGCTGTAGGAAAATATAGTCCAACCATTTTTTATTATGTTACAACTTTTAAAATTGATCCCGGGGAGAATACTAATAGCATGTGAGCCTTGTTAGAGCAATGTCTAAAGGCATTTTATCTGAAAATGTATAGCAAGCCCATCACTTACTCTCATTGCATACTATACCTATAAGTTGGAGACAGATAACCCCGCACTGGCCAACTACATATGCGTTACTCTAGGAACAGATTATAAAAGGCTCATTTGGTCTGTTTATAAAACAAGAGTGAATTTCAAATTATTAAGTAAACATTTTAATTTCCTATATTAATGGATATACTTAAGCAGTCACCTGTGTAATTAAAAATGAAAACCTAAATACAAATTAAAATTTTCTTCATATTAAGGACAAAAGCTAACTGTATTTAGAATGCACTTTATGAGTACAATTCAAAAGACATGGATAAGTCCCTGAAGTGACATGTGTAATGATAGTTAGCGAATCTACTGATGTCCTTATCTGACTTAGCCAATTGAACATACCCCAGGGATAATCTTGTGTATTTGGTAGCTACCTGGCAGTAGTGTAGGGCTACTTTAGGGAGGAAGAGCATAGCATACTTTGTTTTTTTCTCCTCATTTGATTCTTCTCTTTCTTCCAAGCCTCAAGTATTCTGAAACTGCGCCATGTCTTCACAAAAATTGAATAAACTAACATTTAGCCTGAGAATCTGAATCCCCACCCTTTCAAACACACACACACACACACACACACACACACACACTCATGCACGTACGCATGCACACATGCATCCACGCACACATATACATGTGCCCCAGAAGAATTCCTCACAGTCTCCTATATTATCTGCATTGTGTCAGAAAAGAGTGCAGTCATTACTACAAGACTACTCACTGCCTACAAAATCAGCTTCACGGGGTTTTAATGCATCCACTCAAATCCCATCTCCCTTCTTCAAGCTTCCTAACATTGTTGGCACAGTGATTTTTCTACTGTATGGCTGAGCCTGATATCAGAATTGTGACTGAATAACACATTGTGTTTGTGTGTTTAGCTGTGTTCATTACCCAACTGGATAGTATGTTCTCAGAGTCCAGGAACTTGACCTTTCAATATCATGAAGTATAATCCTAAAAAGACATGATAAAGTTATGGATGCATTTATGCATGAGTGAATTCAACCAAGAATTCATTCCATCCACCATGACTCCTCTTTCTCATGCCTTGCTCACTAGTGCCTGCAGTAAGGGTGCTCCCTTAGTGTTCCTGACCATTTATGAAAATAATGACATTCCTTCATTTAGCACACTTTTATGCTTGCCTACTTGGTCTGGACATTCTGATGGGCTTTAAGGATAAGACTGTGCACAAAACGGAAAGGGCATCCTTCCCACAGGTACAGCAGGTTCAGTCGAATTGTCTGAATTCAACAATGCACCAGTGAGTAGCTATTATCCAGGGGGAGTGCCAGGGCTTATCTGGGAAGAGTCAGAACGCTGCATAATAGATTCCGGTGCATGCTATATGCTCAAAGAATGTGTTGGCCGTGGATAAGAGTGGCCACAGTATGGAGAAAGGATCGAACAGACAGACAGAACAACCCCACCCAGAAAGAAGACAGCCCATCTGGATGACGCAGATTGAAGGATGGAAGAATCACGTCCAGGAGAAAATGGGGAACAGTTTGGGAAAGGGCTGCACCTGTTAGGATCTAACTTGGGTGGGGTTTTTTGCAATGCATATTTGACCGACAAAAGGAGAGGGGAAGATTTCTGCTGTGCCATTAGTGCTGAAGCTTCCCTAAACACAACCCTGAACCTCAAACCATTTCCATAGGAACCTGAAGCCTGACTGTTAGTAATTTCTACTTAAAATAAAAGCACATAAATTGAATGTGTTTGCCATCACTTTTTTTTTCTTCAGGTCTCTAATGGGCATGCAGAGGATATGAGAAAAATATAGAGTATATAATAGACCAAGGCTGTGTGATATGGTTTTGATATTTTAAGTATAGCATGCTTGTGTCTGCATATGTGAGAGGAGGGACAGGCAGGCAGGCAAGAGGGCAGGCACTGTGTGCTCAGTCTGGGGATTAGAACACACCATTCAGAAGTCATTTCCACCATAGGAGGAAGAGACTGAACTCAAGTTGTCAGCTTGTAAGGTAAGGCAAGTTCAGGTTGAACTTTTACTTACTTAGCTGTCTCACTGGCCAGTATATATGGTTTAATTCCATAGAAATCATTTAACAGGCTTTGCTTTATTAGTGTTTTTAATTTCTTTTTCAAAAACAGGCATTTAAGACTTTGTGAGGGTAATTTAGTTTTTAGGGGTGCATTGAGTTTCAGATCCTATTGTCAAGTCTAGGGACAGAGTTCAATGAAAACCAGAAACAAGAGGTAAGTCATGAGTAAAGTAATTGGAAAGTCACAGATCATAATGAATGCTTAAATCACACTAGCTTGATGTATGATTTCGTCTCCAGCCTTCTCCGTATATATTCTATGTAATCTTCATATAAACAACCAGTTTTGGATGAAGCAGGAATTAGCATTATCATAAAGGCAAGGAAAACAATTACCCCAAGTATCAAAGTTTAAAAGCAATCAGATTATAGTAGATTGTACAACTTAGTTTATCACCATGACATTTTTAAGATCTACTGCACTCTGAGCTGAGTCTGATCTCCATCTTTATGCATACATAGCTTGGAGCATCTTGGGCATTCCTCTGTTGAGGGGCTGTAAGGCCTGCATAGGAGGGCAAGGGCAAGGGGCAGAAGGGGAGCCGTGTGCTCCATCCCAGCAGAGTGAGTACATGGGCACACCACACTTCCCATTGTTTGCCATACACTCTTCATTCCTTCTGGAGCATACTGAGAGTTGCAAACATACAGGAAACAGATGAGATGGACACACACGATTGCTTATTCGTCGCCTCATAATTTGAGTTCCCTAATCTGAACATGTAATTCCATTCCCCCCAAATTTTAAAGTCGAAATGATGCAATCAGAATGTGTTCTGAAAGATACTTTCTATTTTCCTAAGTTACTTATTTTGTTTCTTTGTGTGTGTGAGCCTGTGTGTGTGTGTGTGTGTGCTCATGTACATGTATGCATATCTACAATTGTGTGTGGATGCACTTGCATGTACTTGTAGAAGCCAGAGTTCAACACTGGGTATCTGTATATCTACTTTGGTTTTGAGTCACCCTTGGTTTTGAGACGGGGTCTCTGATTAAACCTGATGCTCGTCAGTTTGGGAAGCCTCTAGCGATGATTCTCAACCTGTAGGTAGCATCCCCTTTGGGGGGGGTCAAATGACCCTTTCACAGGGGTTCCCTAAGACCATCTGAAAACACAGATTTTACCACTGCTTTAGAATCTGTCTCTGCACACCACCATCACTACCACCACCACCACCACCATCACCACTACCACCACCACCACCATCACCACTACCACCACCACCACCACCACCAGTGCAGTGTTAGACCTGTGCCACTCTACCTAGCCTTTCCATAAATGCTGGAGATATGAAGTCAGGTTCTTCTGCTTATGAAGTAATTACTTCTTCCCACTGAGCTGTCTCCTCAATACTGCTCCTCATTTGATAAGTATATAAACATCTGTCTAGGTTCATAGAAGCTAAGGGGAATTCCATAGTGCTCAAAGCATATCAGAGTGGTTATTTTCTCTTTTTTTCACACTCACGATGATTTGGTCCACAGGTTTATAAAAAGTGCCAATTTCTTTAACTTCTCTCACAAATATTCGTCTATCATTTCTTTGCTAAAGTGTCAGAATAGTAAACAGCTTTATGTATTTTGACAGGATAAAAAGTTTCTAAAGCAATAGCATAAAAATATAATTTTTGTTTTCAACCCCAAGCAATAGAACAGAAACTCAAAATGTTAGTATCAAGACTGTTGTATATAAACACAGAAAGAGACAGAAGATGAGAAGTGCTGTCAGTGAAAGTTCTAGCAGTGGGTGTTTTAATTGCGGCCCCTTCACAGGAAATATAGGAATTATCCCTGTTAATATCTACTCCAGAATGTGTATACTGCTATAGTCAGTTCTGAGTCAGGTTTTAGAATAAAATATTTAACTTTTGCCAATTGTTCAAACTTTTAATATTCCCATGAGTAACAAAAATTAAACTTTTTCATAGAGTTTTCAGAAAGAGTTCATGACGTTACCCACAAATCCCCTATTCTAATAAAGAAAACCATCAAAGTTCTGGATTAAAGGAAGGCTTGGAGCTCATTCCACAATCTTTTCTCTCAAACCTTCATTCTGGTGTCACCTATATCATATTGAACTGGCATAACTCCTTGGGAGTGGGCACAGTGCCAAACTGACAGATGGCTCTGAGCTGAACACGCCAGGGGACCAG
The DNA here is from genome assembly GCF_947179515.1 of Apodemus sylvaticus. Classification (NCBI taxonomy): domain Eukaryota; kingdom Metazoa; phylum Chordata; class Mammalia; order Rodentia; family Muridae; genus Apodemus; species Apodemus sylvaticus. Next base: position 8,883,791 of record NC_067488.1, read on the forward strand.
TATGCTCACCAAGTCTGACTGTTAGAAACGGAGTTTCCTTCCAGGAGTGTTGTTCATATAAATATTTTTGTACATTTATAGTTTTTATTTTTAAAATTAATGCCCCAAATTATGTTACACAGTCAGATGTACAAAACATACACATCTAAACATACACGCATATATGCATATGCATGTCTGTCTGTCTGTGTGTGTATATGTGTGTAATTTCATGTTTGTTTTAGAAATTTTAAAATACCGCACAGAAGTAGGTTTTGAATAGAAACAACTCAGTGCTACAGTACTGATAACATAGGTTAGAATCTTATGCTAGTACCTCCAAACTACATTGTTCTCACATTTGTTCATAAGATTTTCACAAATATAGCCATTATTAGTCAAGTTATGTATCGAAATAAATTTATACAAATCCTCATTCATAGTTCTTTAAACAAATATGGGGTAAAATGTACATTAATAAAACATGTACATTTTAAATATACATTATTGTCAAGAACCACACTGATTGAAGTTCTCTTGCTTAGCAGTTTCCCTTCAAAAAACAAAGAAACACAACTCAGTTTATAATATGGAAAACAAAAGAAAATGAAATCTAATAATTTAGGACTCTATGGGATTAGAAATATATGTAAATCCCAAGGGTTAGGTTTTCTGCAACCAATATCTCTTTTTGTAGATTCCAAGAACACAGAATATTATCCAGTATATATTTATTTCAAAATTTCAGCAGACCGTAGAGGTCTGAGATCTAAACAGAGCCAATCGTCTTTGTTGGGATTAGCAGTCTGAAATCAATGATATAAATCATCCCCCACAGGATCCAGGGCCAACAGAAGAGTAGCAACTGGCACGTGCTTTGGAAGGCCAGTGCCTTCCAGGACGATGCCTCCAGCAGGTGAGATTTCACAATCTGCCCTAGATGAAGCTTCCAGGGAATAGGTTTGCCATTCCAAGTAAACTAATTATGACAAAGGAGCAGGGAAAATGTGGCTCATGCTCCCGTTTGTCCTCCTGTCTGTGCTGGGTGGCCTTGTTTTAAAGTGATCCCCTGCGAACATAGCCTCCATCTGAGAGCAGCTAAGAGGGTTGCCATTTTTCAGGTGAGAAGTCTTGAGGGATTATGTTGTTCAGGCTCATTCCAGATGCAGAGAGTTCAGGGCTGAATTCTTCATGTAGATTTGGCTGATTGTAAAAACTCCATTCCTTTGGGACTATAGAGACGGCTGAGGTTAAGAGCTCGTACCTGTGGCTCTTACTCGTGGAGATGACCTAAGTTCAGTCCCTTTCACCTTTCACCTTTCACCTTTGTTATCTGGGACTCACAACCACTTTCTAACCTCAGATCTAAATGGTATAAAAGAAACAGACATATGCACACTCACACATATGTAGATATAACTAAACACACACACACACACATTAAATCCACCCCTCTGCTCTTTTTTATGATGGTTGTGGTCTTGGTGAGGTTCTCAAGGTCTATGGGTTGTAAAAGAAAAAGCTCACAAAACAGATTTTCCTAATGAAAGGGAACCAAAGAGCCAGCACCTGGTCAGCACAGCCCAGGCATCTGGAAATGCAGAAAGTCTACCCTTCCCTGAAACATCCCTAAAAGGCAGTACTCTCTGTATCTGCAAATAGAAGGACACTGTAAGTAGAATATACTTACATACCCCATATGCCCTTCTTCTTACCCTGTTGTTTTCTTTTAAGCCCTTTAAAGACCGATTGCTGAATATTAAGATGTTTATTCCCCCATTAAAACTATGATCATGAGACTCAAGAAGAGGACAGATGCAGTAAGCATTGTCTTCTGAAACATGAGCCAGACTTTAATATTCCTGAGATTTGATGACAATATTAGATTATGAGAAACTGTTTATTATTGGAACAAATGAGGTTTTGTAAAAATAGTATGAAGGTAAGAATTATAGACTGTGTTTATACATATTGGATTTAATAAATAATTATGTACGATATATGTTAATTAAAAAATGAGAAGATAATGCATTCCTAGTATTTTTGGAATATAAAATAATTTCCTTGTATTTTCATTACAGTGTTTATAGAAGTTCATTTGCATTATCTGGGGTTCTCTAAAGGAACATAAGGAATAGAATAGACGTGTGTGTGTGTGTGTGTGTGTGTGTGTGTGTGTGTATGACATAAAGAGAGATTGTTAGATAATTAGGGGATGTTACAGGGTGTGGTCTGGGTAGTGTAACAATGGTTATCTATGACATAAAGTCTAGAAAGTTGATAGTTGCAGAGTTCCGAGTTTTATCAGTTCTGTTCTGATGCTGGAGTACCAGAGGATTTACATAGAGAGTCTATTACACAATCCTTAAGAAGTACGTTCTAATACAAGCAAAGGAATGCCTAAGCAACAGGATACTTAGACTTGCCAGCAGACTGAAAGCAAGCAAGCATAAAGCGAATCTTCCTCCTTCGATGTGTTTCTATGTGGGCTATTAGGTGAGGTCTACATTCAGGGTCTTCCCTCTTCAAAATATCCAGCCAAGAAAATCTTAGGCTTGCCCAGCCACCTGGTCTTTAGTTGGTTCCAGGGGTAATTCAAAAGGACAACCAAGAATAGCCATCACACTTCCCGTTTCAAATGATTGCTTTTTCTATTTCTTCCCCCAATATTTTCCTAAACCAACTGTGTGTGTGTGTGTGTGTGTGTGTGTGTGTGTGTGTGTGTGTGTGTGTGTGTGTGTTCTTTAGGATTCAGTGTTTTATTTAGGGGTAGGATATGCTCTAAGTTAATTGTGTTCAGGAATCTAGAAGGGAGAGACCCCTAACCCCATGATAATATTCTTAAAAAGAAGATGTGGATTTGTAAATGTTTTTCCTTTGCTTCATGGTACATTGCTATGCTTGCTGTGATTTCACAGCAATTTTATAGAATTGTGTAAATGACTTAGTGATATAATACAATGAAATATACATTCTGGACTTTGAAAGTCTATCATTTCCACTTGCAATAGAAAATACTAACTATAAAACAATCATTTGAAGCAAAGTCAAATTTGGACTACCTAGAGAGCACAAAGGAATGCTTGATTTACCTTTCTCCTGTCTCTCCTTCAGGCAGAGAAGGGCTGTAGCTTTCAGAAATTCTAATAAGCTTTTATTTAGAACAACTAGGATTAAGATCAGTTTCACCTATAAGGAGAAAAATTCATACAGATTTTTGGAGAAAATGGTCAGTGTACATTGTCTCCCAATTTTTTTCAGATGAAGACATTTGATATCAGGCTTTTTTTTTCTTTTTAACATAAACCATCTTTTCAGCAACCTTGAATTTATGAAAATGGCATTTGCTGTAAACACCAGGGTACCTATTATTATTTGGTTCTACATTTCTTAACAATTTCAAGGTAAGCCAGCAGTGCTTCTGGATTCCCCAGCACTGCACTAACGCTCAGTTTGATGCAGTACATAAAGCAGGTTCTTTAGAATTCATGCACCTTCTCGCATTTTCCACATCGTTCAAGTCCACTGTCAGTTTCCCCTTAATAAAGCTAATCTTCAGTTCTGCATTTAGCCACAGTATGCTAGCACAATTTACATTCTGATTCACCGTAAAATTCTAACTTTTCATAGTCTTTCAGTCTAGAGTTCCACTTGCTGTATTTAACAGAGTGTCCTTTGATCTCCCGGAGACAATTGTGTCTTACTTGTCTAATGAAGCTTGCATTACGATAGCCCAAGTGAATGTTGCACCAAATGGTAGAGGCGATCCCAAAGGAAGCTTATGTTTCCACACAGAGGCTGGGGACAGGGGAACAGCAAGATTCATTTTTGCAAGTTATCAGGCAGTTCCTCCCTAAATCCTCATTTCATTCCATTATTCCACTAGTTTGTACAGAGCGTTGTGTAACAGTGACCTATTTCCAAAGTTTCTGAGTAATGTCTAACAACTATCACTTGGGAAAATAAAGTTAGTGTGCTCCTTATTCCTCAGACAGATTTCACAACCCAGAAAGGAGACATGTGGCATAGCCTCTTGTTTCTGATATTTTAGGCAAATATTTGTGTCTTCTCATTTACACTTTAAGAGTCTGTTAACTGTGGAAACTATTTAAAAAAAATCATGAATTTTTACTCAACAATAAATGAAAGCTCACTGAAAGCTCACTGGTTGGAGGTAGTCATGATTTTTAAACTCTACTGTGTTTCCTGATTTAAATGTGCTTATCTATGAGGCATTTGTCTTCATAGCATTATCCACTATGAGCAGAAGAAGGAATTGGAGATAAAGAAGAAGACATGAAGGGGGAAGAGGGAGTCTAGCCCACAGCTAGAAACTTGGATGATGGGGCCTGTGGCCATAACCAGCTCTGATTTATGAAAAGTCCTGGGCTTTGTTAACTATTAATCTCAGAACCTAGAAGTTTATACCTCCCCGTCTTACTTGTAGTCCCTCTCCACTTCTTGGCTTGTGCAAATGCTCACATTATCTCTGTGATTGGACTTACTGCCTTCCAATCAAAAGTGATAGCTAAAAGGAATCTTTACTTTCAGTGGCAAGATAGGTAGCTTGAGTTTACTCCCATAGGCCAATGGGGACACCATGAATGCCATCTCACTGGAGTTACGGAAACTGCGAAGTTTATGTTCTAGACATTCCTACTTACAAAAGTATGAAGGACAGGAAGCAGTTCAAGAATTTTTGATTCTGAACCTTACCAGAGAGTCAAGAGGCAAAAGGAGGCAGATCTGAAAGACAGCTGTACCACAGTTTTCCACAGCTGACTACCTCTGAAGAGCAGCAACAGTAAAGAACCTTACTAATCAGACCCCTCTCAAACAATGCATATCTCAGGCCTGTTATCTGATCACAATATGAATACGAGAATATTAATGGATGGAATATAATGCTCTTAGTCCAAATTCCTGTATGATTTTTAGATCTGTTTTGAAAACATCAGTCTTTGCATCAAAAGGTGAGATACCAGTCCAAAAGGAACTTAGAAGTTACAAATAACCTGTTAAAATATGAGTTAAAATAATTCTTATCAGACAAATCTTTCCCAGCCCCGTGACACCTGGCCTGCATCTTTACAACAGAGTGACTACTTACATGGGGGGTTAAGATCAGACGTTGATATAGTAATGGTCATGAGCAAAATGTCTGGGGTTTTAGAAGAGTGGAACAGTGAGTTTCTGCAGCATGGAAGACAACAGGTGTAAGGATCCCAAAAGATGGGCTTTACAGAGCAAGACCTGATTTGACATTCCATCCTGTAAATATTATTGAATCGGAACTGCAGCCAGCAATGCTTAGGAAACATTCATTCATTGTTGTGAACTCAAAGAAAAAAAGGTTGCTTTTATGCAAAGAGAATGCCATTGTAGAATTTTAAAAGGCATAGAAATAAAAGACTCTGTATTGGAGTGATTTAAACAAACTCACTAGAATATAGTAGATGATTAAAATACAATCTATAATTACATTACACTGGTATCAGGTAAGGATAAAAGCCTATAAATACACTAGGGTCAGGGTAAGCATAAAAATGAAACAGTTATTTGAATAATCTGAGATCAAGTTGCAGTAATTAAAAGCGAATGTATTATTCAAATGAAGGAATTAGGTTACAGCACTCCTTGTATGAAAATATTACTGTGACAGCCTGAAATAAGTTGGAAATGATTTTGATTAAAAAATGGGCAGAGGAATGTAATAACTTTCACTGGGGAACATAGACAATCAGGGAATGTTTAAAAAAAATGGCTGCCAGATGATAGACTACGTGAGACTAGCTGTTCCAATGAATTTTGATATCTTAAACTTCTAACAGCTAATCTTCTGTTGCCTTTTTATTGCATGATATCAGTTCTAAGATCATTTAGTTTCTCCAGGTTCTTTTCACCAAGTGTAGGTGATTGAATAAACACGGTACATTTTTCTCTAACAGTGTGCATAGGGATGGTGGACTATGGCTCATTACTTTAACTTACAATTAAATGTTGGAAAGGATTTTATTTACCTTTTTGGAATACTCTCCAGTTAAAACAGTTGCTTGTGTCTTAGGAAAAATGTATAGTAGTGGGTAAATATATACATGTTGGCTTTTCCTATCCCTTTCTCTATTTTCTATTCAAAAGGAGATGCCTGTATTCAAAGACTTAAATGTTTTTCCTCCATTTTCATTGCAGAAACTTCTCTGTTATGTCGATAGTATGATGCAGAACATAATGTGGCCTTCTAGAGGCAGCAGTATAAATAAATATGATCTTGATAAAGCAGAAAATCTTCTCTTAGTTGGGGTATATGTTAGACTTTTTTTTTTTTGGAGTGTACATGGGAATTTGGTTGCTGATTCTGGATATCATATTTCAACAATATGTTTTATTTGTGTGTATGTATGATACCTATGTGTGTTCATGGTTTCATGTTTCCTTGCGTTCACATGTTCACAAACATGCCAGGTATATTTGTGTGTGTGTGTGTGTGTGTGTGTTTGGTGGGAGCAGACTGAGGCCAGTGCCAAATGTCTTCCTCAGTCTTCTTCTCCATCTTGATTTTTTAAAACAGGTTCTCACTTTGACTGTCTTGTAGGAAGCTCTGCCTCTGCCTCTGCCTCTGCCCCTGCCCCTGCCCCTGCCCCTGCCTCTACCTCCTCAGCACTGAGATCACAGTTGTGTGTGATTGTATCTGTTTTTTCATTTGGACATGGGAAATTAAACTCATATCTACATATGTGTGTAGCAGCACTTTACAGTCCTGGCCATTTCCCCATTCTTGGGCAGTGTTTGTGTGAACATGCCTCACATCATGTAATTATCTGACTTTACAATCCTGATGAAATGGGGATGCCATGAACACAGACCAAACATGTTCTACTCTACTAGTGGGAAGTTCAGGCTCCTATCAGTTAGTGTTCTGCTAATTCAGGCTGGAAAGTATATGCATATCACTATAGGCACAGAAGCATTGCTTATCAAGGACACCTTATTCCCATAATTGTAGACCATTAGTTACTCACAAGTTCTGCAAACTGAAAAGATGGCATATCCATGTCATACCTCAGGACTGTGCAGCTATCCCTGAGGCCCCCTCCTAAAGGGAAAATGGCCCTTTATCAAAGTTGAATATTAGGAGGCTTGTGCGATCAGAAACTGCTGAACTGAGCAAAGATCTTTGTGATAAGAGGTGTTGGCCCTACCCCTGCAACTCATAATCACTCTATTGGATAATCGGTGCCTCTAAGTCTTTACGTCAAGCCTGTAGGTCCATTCTCTTTTATTGTTATTAAACAAACCTCCATTCTACAGAAATTCATAAGGGAAGGTGATTTACTTTCCTATGAAGATATGTATTTGCATGTATGTGCAAGTACATGAAATGCACATATCTTATGTATACACAGCTTTCACGTATATCATCTAAGTCCTTAGCATCATGTTTTACTCGCTTTCACCACGTCTAGAAGCTCCCTAAGATGCCTCCAAACTAGGAATTCTTACACTCTTGTGATCAGCACTGAATAGGGAAATAAACAGATTTTCAAAATGTTTTTCTCTACTTTAGAGCACAATCTGTAAGGATGAAGAAAAGAGTGTGGGGACTCTTCAGTGATTGGTCCCACTGACCGGATTTCCTTTTCTGTACTTCCGGTGAACTTTGGGGTCATTGTACTTTGCATACTCTAAAACCAAGGCTCAGCCTTGGTTTTGTAAGACGCCGAGTCTTACAAAGCACAAGATAGCCTGATTATTTTTAGAAAAGCTCTTGAGTCATCCCTCAAGCTACAGAAAATAAAATTGGGATCTATGGCGAGGGAGTTTCTGCCGTGCTTTATCAGTGTTTCAAGCTTTGGTATGCCGGGGATGAGAAGGAAAGCCTTGTTTGTGACTTTATTGTCATTTTATGTCAGAACTTTCTTGTTCTCAGAGACTACAATCCTGTCTAAGTCCAAGTTTGAGCTTTTAGTTTTCCACTGAGTCTCCTTTGCCTGTCTTTCTCTTATCAGTACTTAGAAAACATTACCACCATTTGTCCTTAGCCTGACCCTACCTCTGTTGAAATCCTTTTCAAACCTTAATTATATCCTGTCTTAAATTTTCAGTCCCTTCTTCAGGGATGTTCTACTCCCTAAATTTTGGCTTTACTGAAGGTTTCAGCTAGCTCATCTTTGTGAGCACTTTGTGTATACAGGAAAAAACAAAACAAAGGAAAACAAACAAAAACAGTCCCAAAGCCACCATTTCATCTCCTTCTTCATTTCCAACTTAGTTTGATAAAGACAGTAAGCCATCCCTTCCTTACCCGACTTAAATTTCATTGAAAGAAACTACAACATCTTTATAAAAAAAATTGAATCCACTTTCATTTTCTTTTTTTTTTTTTTAGATTATAGACAGAATAAAGAGCAGGCTGTTTTTGTTTGTTTGGTTGGTTATTTTGGGTTCTGTTTTTGGCTTGTTTGTTTGTTTGTTTAAGCTGTTCTTGATGTGGTGAGCTTATAGTCAAGATAATGAATCATGAGATTATTGGGGGAGCCAGGACTTGGTAACCAGACAGACCACTAATAGATGTCTCTGGACATCTCCTGGATGGGAGTAGCTGCATTTCTCTCAGAAGTGCCTTGTGAAGGGGGCTTTGTCTGCTGACACTTTCAGATCTGAACTGCCCCATAGTATGGAACACTAGGGCCCTACCCAGAGCTAGCCTTCCCACGCCTAAACAATATAGAGTTTGAGCTCAAGTAAATTAGGTGAAGAGAGTGAACACTAAAGTAAAATGAGTTTGGGTGCAAATTGTATTTCCATTCCTGATTCCTAAATTTGATCCAACTGACAACTCATCATCAAGAATCTCTCTCCAGTACTGTAAATAAAAATAAAACCACAAAGTAAGTGTTTAAACAATTCTAAGTCAAACTGTGCCATAACTATACTCCAGAAGACTCATTTGTTAATGAGTTAATCAGGCTTTCTGGATAAGTGGTTTTCAAATGCTGAACAATCAAAGAAAAACAAATACATATATACATGTATGCATACATATATGTGTATGTGTATGCATATATGCATATATGTATACTCTTTAAATGAGCATGTTGGAGCTGAACTAGATAATGGTTGGCTCAGTAAGGGCACATGACCCAGCTCAGGCTACCCTAGAGCAAGACCCACCTCCTGACCTGTGCTCTAAGCATCACTGTTCTCCTGCTTGCTTGACTGATTCCTAGTTGACTTATGATGCAAACACTAGAGTGTGACAAAAAAGAGGAGGAAGCCACCAGACTGCTGTCCTGCTGTCCTGTCTGTCTGTGATGGTCTCCCAGTTAAGATGCAGCCCTCCAGAATGGAGTCTTTCTCTGCAGTTGCTCTCATTTCCTGATCCCTTGCCTGCCCTGCTGTGCTCCACTTGAGGATTTCATCTGAGGAAAATCCACTCTGTCTTGGTTTGGGCCTCTTCCCCCAAACCCCCGCCCTGTCCCCATTGAGACTCATATAGGAAATCAAGAACCCATTGGCCCAATTCTGTCATCACATGGTCCAAAAAAGAAATAACCATGAAACACCAAAAAGGGATCTCCCTGTAAATACCAAGGGAATAATACCATATTTTTCTATAGCAAAGTGACACCAGTCTGCAGACATATACCTATTTTTGGATAAAGACCATGCATTGCATTGCTAATCTTACTAGAAACAATAGTTGCTGTCAGATTGACCCTTTTTTGTGCCAATTAGTGAATAGTAAAATTTGTCATTGCAAACTGCACAATAAAATGGCACAGAAGGCCATGCAAGCCTTAGAAAACTATTTTGTTCTAGACTCATAGTCACACAGGCAAAAACGTTGAGATTTGCAGTAGATTCCCCCAAAGATTGTCCAGTCATCTGCAACTTCCTTGGCAGAAAGCCACCCTGCCTTCCACACTGCCCTTCCTAACTGGACTGAGACGGGCCGACCTTGAATGTCAGACTTTCAAAGCACAAGTCATAGCTAGGACTCCCTTTCTATTTGTGTATTTCAATTGCTTGAAGAACTATTTCCCACCTTGTGATGCTGCTATGATGCTCTTGACTAACTTGTTTTTAGCTTCCATTTTTGGTGAATGCCCATGTGGTTTGTTAGAGAGCCTCATGTTCTTATATAGCAAGAAGACATATAGAAACTACATTGTGCACATTCTAAAATCACCTGCTTGAGTAGTTGCCCTTCCTGGTGACAGTGGGACTCTGGCTCATGCTAATTATCTATAATCCCGTGGAGGTTTTCCAGACTGCTTTAATGACTTTGCCTGGAAATTCAACAATGAGACCTTGAAGGAAAAGACCACATTAAGCAACCTGACTACTACAACTCCAGTCCAAGATTTTTACTTATGACCAACAAGAATTCAGAATGTAGAGATTGAGAGTACCTTTGATATACCCGACATAAAATTAAGTGGGAAAGATAACTCCCCTCATAACAGAATGATAGGAAGACAAGGAAACAGATGTGTTCAGAGGAATATAGGTGTATATTCAAGCAAAATCTTCCTCATGTGTCTAGCTATAGGTCTGGAAAGTGTCACATTAATTTTACAGACTGTTTTACAGATTGTAAAACAGTACAATCTTTACTCTTCACGCTTGTCACAATTGTTTCTCCTTCGGCACAAACAGTTAACTTTCCTTGTGGTTCATAAGCAGCACACTCATTTCAGTTAGCATCAAATACCTGCTCAAAGCATGTTATGATGGCTGGACTTTAAGATGCCTGTGATATAGACCGGGCCTCTTTAAACATGAGGTTGTTGTATCCTTTATAGAATAAAGCAAGATGCTAAAAAGCAGGGGAATGGTAGCTGTCACATATTAACAAGCAAAAATATTAGATTCGTTCATTTGGATGGTGTTTGTTATACTTCAGCAACCCAGGCTGAAGTTCTTTCCCGATGAGGAGTGTGTGGATGCTACATCTTTATGTTTTGTTATCTTGACAAGGGTGCGTGAGTTGAATGCAAGGCCATTCAGAGGAGCATTGGAGAATAGTCAGTAAATTACTACAAAGTTGCTTAGTCAATTAACATAAATCTTTAGGGATTATAAAGCTCAGTGTAGCAACTTCAACATTTCAGGTAGATGAGAATTAAATAAATAAAACCTGCATTTTCTTTTCCTCTGCCTTTACTTCGCAGTGTGCACTGAGCGCCACCTGCTGGGTCTTTCGTTTTTTTCAAAGCTATAGTCTTCCCTGAATTTAAAATTAAGATTAGACAATATTTGTAAATTATTAATGATTATATCATATATATAGTTATATCTATACATAATATCCTAATATCCACATTAATAACTTTATGTCAATGCACAGAAAGATTATAACAAAAGAGTTAAAAGTTGCATTATTTATAGATGAGCTATAAATATCCATGTTTTACCTGAAAGTATTTATTATTATAAACTGCTACATCATAATGCTACAATTTGCTTTATGGTAGAAATACAGTGGCTTTTCAAAAGAGAATTTATTTGTAATAAATGATCATAAAAGTTTTAGATACTAAAGCAAAAATGGGGCTGTGGGTGGAGACGGCTCAGTGGCTAGAGCACTGGCTGCACTTACGAAGAACCCAGCTGTGGGTAGAGATGGCTCAGTGGTTAGAGCACTGGGGCTCGGGGGTCATCTGGCTGCACTTATGAAGAACCCAGCTTCAGTTCCCAGAACCTACCTGGCAGGGCACGTTTATCCACAGCTCTAGGATGTTCTAGGGGATTTAATGGTTTTTTAGCCTCCTTGGGCACCAGCATGCACATGGTACACAAATATACATGTATGCAAAATAACCACACGCTTAAAATAAAAGTTAATATACTTAAAAAGGTAAGTTAAAATTATTAAATTTCTCTGAATTTACCTACACCATGATGTAAGCATATTTTGGTTAAAAGTTAATGAAATAAAACCCAGATAAATGAAGCAACACACCACTGTTCTGTACAATTGTGCAATTTAAGAACCTCAGATGTTAATCTTATGTATTAGATTATGTAATCTTAAATAACTTATGTAATCACTAAGACTATGCTAACTATGCATTTCCCTTAAATACAATAAAAACCACCGAATCCCAATGCACTGAAACACAGCCATGACGTATGGCTGCTGCTCAGCTTAACAATATTGTTTTTAAATCTCCACCACTTAAAAAATTGTCACGTCTGTTAAAGTGGATAAAAAGAAAAGATGTTTCTGGTTGTAATTGTACATCACACTATTAGCATTGTGGAAGATTTTTGTGTTACTTGAAATCTATAACAAGGTTTTGTTCAAATATTTCATGTCTCCAGTGCTAAAGCAACAGGGCCCCATGCAGTTCTGCCTACACTTCCGGTCCTCCACCACCCATGAAGAAAGTTAGAATCCCTGTTTCCCATTAACTTTCTCTGCCAAACCAGATACAGTAAAAAACAAACAAGCAAACAAACAAACAAACAAACAAAAACAGGTGCATGCAAGCCATTGTCATGTCTCCACAGCAGGAAATATTAGTACCGTTATATTTAACAGTAGAGTGTAAAGAAAAATAATTACTCAAAGGAAAGCTCATATAAAGTGAAATAAAACCATAAACATTAATTTAAAATTATATGTTGCAATAAGAAAACCCAACACACATTGTGGTCCCCAGAACTTGAACCCTAATTACAGAAGATAGCCATTGTTTACCGTAGGACGCATTCAACTCGTGATCTCCTTCCGAATTACTGAGCTTTTATGGACAGATAAAATGTTACCTGAGAATGGAAAAATACTGAAACAGGAAACATGCTCTGGGCAACAAAAGAGCATGAAAATAATATACAGTACTTATAATTTCTAATTTTCCAAGGAGCACAGATCACCTAATACTGTATGGTTGTTGGGATTTTTTCTTTTTTTTGATAAGTAGCATATTTTGTTAGGAGAACATTTGGGTAAATATATTTAAAAGTTAGCAAACTTTTCCAAGGCATGGAATATGCTGATTAAAGATGGCTTGCGATCACCTTTCCTGGCGGCTTTTGCTCACAGATCTCTTAAGATCAGCACTTTAGCATCGAGGTTTCTGCTAAGGGCAGTTTCTGAGCGCTGGCTGTGGGTATGTTGAAGCCCATCTTTCTTTCAGAAGTGACCTGTACAGGGCATCTCCGAGCACACGGGACACCACGGGAGATAGAAGTCGGCACTATCCCTGCGTGATTGCAAACCATAGCAGAAACCTCAGGTTCCTGCCAAACGCTGGCTGGCGTTCCCATCCCGTGGATCCGACGGGTGCTGCAGGGGCTCCAGTCTTCCACCTCATCCACTGACGTCACACTTTTGATCTCGCTCCCTGGAGAAAATCGATGCGCTTCTGGGAATTAAAAAATAAATAAATAAAAAGGCAAAACAAAGAAGTCTAATGGAAATGGACAAGTTGACAGAGAGAGTGAGAAGCTCATTTCCAGCCTGGTGCTTAAGGGAGTTTCATCGTGATCCTGCAATGCATATTGCACGGAGAAATGGAAGGAGGGAAAAAGAAATTAAAAACAGCCTCCTATGATGAACTTGTATAATTTATGCCTCTGCAGAGCGGCAGGCACAGTGTGTCATTTCCCCCCCTCCCCTCCTCTTTTCCCCTCCACCTGATTTCTGAGCCTCCCAGGCTGGGCAAGAATTTAAATTAAGAACACCCAACACACAAGTCAGAAATGAAAGTGCAGAATGCACTCAGATTATTCATAAGCTTGCAAGTTGTGTATTTTGGTGGAGATTTCCTCCCTTCTGCTCCTGATTGCTGATGAAGAATGGTATTTTAATAGGCAGATGGTAAAGACAATTACAGTTAGGGGCTCAGCTGGGAGTTGCATGAGTTTATTGCAAATTATTAGTTGATAAATGCTTTTGTTTACAAGCAGAGTCTCAAGCAGCTTTGTAATCAGTTTATCAGCAGCGGGTTAAATTCTTGACACCTTGCTCTTTGGGAGCAATGTCCTGCCCCTTGACTGGTCCTTTGAAATTTGCATGGCCAGGACTATTTAGTGTGATGGTTGACACCATGTGCTGGTGTAAGTTGCTGCAGAGCCAGACCACAGCATACCTTAGGAAACACAGTCCACACCCCAGGAATGCTAAAGACTATAAGAATCCTTTTGTTCTGCCTTTGGGCCCCCTTCTCTATTCCCCTAGGAAGCTGGCCCCCATGGGAGAGAGTGCATTTAGTCCTGCTGCAACTTGATGTGCCTGGGTAGGTGGGTACTCATGGTGGGCTTCTCCTTCTCTGAGGAGAAGTGCAGGGGGTAATTAAGGGATGGGTGTGTGAAGGTGGGACTGAGGGGAGGCTAAGACCTAGATGTAAAGTGAATAAATTAATAAATAATAAATGTAAAAGCCATACAAATATTTTTGTTTCATCGCTGAGTCTTATGTCTTCCAAAACCTTAGTTCACGATGTTTTCAGAAAATTCCGAATACATTTTTCTTTTTTGTGTACAGGGCAAACTGTCTGCCCATACACTTCGACAGTGATCAGAATCTGAGCTGAACTATCCTGTTCAATTTTCTGAAAGGAGCTCTACGTACTTCCTAGAAGGAAAAAGAAATTATTTCCATAGGAGACACTTTCTTAAAGGATGGAAAGAATAATAAACAAACAATAAACACGTGGAGAGAATTCCATTCCGGAGTGAAGAGATTGAGTGAGGACCCATTACACGAAGCCAAGGAAAGCCTTCGGAGAGAACCGGAGTTAGCAAGCACAGAGCTCTGTGTAGCCTTCAAATTCCCATCACAGAAACTATGGCAGCAGTGCTTCTGATTTGTCAGAGCTAATCCCTTTGAAATAAGAAAGATGGCTACATTTCTTTGTTTCTGGACTCCAGGCGGACTAGTATTTCCTGACGAGTTTATGCTAAGTGATTAAACCTCTGGCATTTGAAATGACAATCATGTTCTCTGACACGTTGGTCCACTGTAGTGTTTTTTGAAGATGCTACAGTTTATCCTGTTTATGGAAGAGTCTCACTAGCATTTTGCAAGGGGTCTGTGTGACACATATGGATGTAGTCTGAAGTGTTCAGACTGTACTATCTGTGTGATGTTTGAGAAGCCTACTGACCCCTGATCTGTTTACTTTTGCTCTGCACCTCAACAAAGTGAGTTTTGTGGGTCCTGTCAAAACAAAAATATATTCCCATAAAAACTGCATGAAATAATTCCTTAGATGATCATTCCTGTGTATATTTACTTTTCATATATGTTATTTCCTGGTATTTGAGGAAACCCTAACTAAGTTAATAGAGAAACAGAGACTGGTCATGAGCCAGGTTTCATAGCCAAAGATAATGTTCCAAATACTCTAAATAATAACATAGTACAAAAAGCTCTATATAAACAAGGCCTCAATGGGTATATAACATATTTATAGCATATACGTAAGACCACACTCTTCTTAGTGTCAGAGAACATTTGAACGTCCTGCTGTACATATCTCTGGGTTTCCTGGTCTATTTCTTTCTTTTTCTTTCCATTTAAGATCCAAAAATAACCATTACTGTGTCAGCTATATTAAACTGGCCACTTTGGTTAGTACAGTTTGTTAGTTTTAAATTGGATTTATTTCTAAGTTTACTTAGAAAAATTACGAGAAAAGCCTTTTAACATTAACTAACACTCAGTATCTAGTTACCAATTTCCCAGTTCTTACGCAATTAAATGTATCATTAACTGCAGGGAAAGGCTACCTACAGAAGAGTTGAAAAATGAAAGCCTTCTTATAATACATTATACACTGTTTTAATATAAAGAGCATAAAAATGTGGATTTTTTTTCTCTGTATAGTGGACTAAGGATAAACATTGAACTTGGCATGCAGCTCAGCCATTTGGACAATTCCCTTGATCATGAAAAAAGTGATTTAATAAATCTATCGTATACATTGGCTCAAATAGTAAAGACACATCCACAGTTGCAGATCAAGTCCAATCCCCTTCTCCCCCCCCCCCAAAAAAAACCCTCCTAGGAATTGCTGGGTGTCCTATAAAACAATTCTAGGCGGGCCAGCCCAGGGAACTTGTATGCCCTCAAATGCCCCACATTACCAATAACAAATGAAAAATGTTAAAGATTAGTTTAAAACAGGAAAGACCTTTAGCAAAATGCATTTTGATTTATTGCTGTGTATGGTGCAGATCTTTATCAATTATTCTTATTCTCTTGTATTCAAAAACTAGTGTAAACTGTGAGTTGGCATGTTGCTGAATACAGAAAAAAGGCATTAATCAACTCTAAATAAACAAGTGAACAGATCTATCTAACAACTATGAAGTAGTTAATACATTTTTAAGCAATTTTATGATAGAAAGGAGGGCTAAGAGAGGAGTGCTTAATTATCTGCACTCCTCTGTGCTGGGCTCCCTTTTGATTGTATTAATGAAGCAGCTGGCCCATTGTTTCCCTTTAATTCCTCTATTGTTTTAAGAATATGTCACAGCTCTTTATTCTTTTATCAGGTGCTGTGCAGGAGGACCTAGACAATGCCTCATAGTCCTACTGTATTTGCCGATGCACAAAGAAACCTCCAATGCGGTTTTCAAAGAAGGGGCACCCATAATTTATAAGTTCCCTTCCCAGCAGTACTCCACTGTCAAGAATTTCAAGAGCATTGGATTTGAATTCATTATAAAATTTGTATTAGGCAACATGTCCATGTATAGATCCATGTCCCATGTTCACGTCTAAACCCTGAGATAGAGGCAGTAGCACACAGCATGCCATGATGAAATGGGGCAGTAATTTCACTTTTAGAGAATCATTTCAACCAATTGCTTTCCACCTTTGAAGAATAGATTTCAAAAAAAGGTATCATTTCTGGTTTTCTAATATTTTTGTAAAAATCAGACAACTAAGGATTCCCCTTTTCATGAAAATGGTGTGTGTGTGTGTGTGTGTGTGTGTGTATTTCTTTGTGTGTGCATATTTATGTGTTTGTGTGTGTGTGTTTGTGTCTGTATGTATTTGTATATGTGTGTACATATTTGTGGGTGCTTGCATATGTATGTATTTGTGTGTGTATTTGTGTGTATTTGTGTGTGTTTGTGTATATATGTGTGTGCTTATGTGTGTATGTATTTGTGTGTGTGTTTATATGTGTATGTATTTATATGTATGTAAATATATTTGTTTGTGTATATATGTGTGTGTGTTTGTGTATGTTTCTGTATGTTTGTATATGTATATGTAGTTATGTGTGCACATATTTGTGTGTTTGTATGTAGAAATATTTGTGTTTGTTTGTGTCTATATGTGTGTACTTGCATGTGTATATGTTTGTGAATGTGTGCATTTGTATGTGTTTGTGTGTGTTCCCTACATAGAATGACCTTAACCAATTACCGACTGTGCTCTAATCCACACATGCCATCTTATTACATTGTTTCTAAAAGACATAGACATTATAGCTTAATGAAGAAATACCAATCTACCCCCAAAGAAGCCAGAATACAGGTTAGTATTTAGAATAGTTCTGTTATGTTCTGTAGCTCTTTAAGAATAGGGTTCACGGGCTAGAGAGATGACTCAGCAGTTAAGAGCACTGGCTGCTCTTCCAGAGGACCCAGGTTCAATCCCCAGCACCTATATCTCATCTCACACCTATCTGTAAATCCATTTCCAGAGGATCTGAAATCTTCACACCAATGCACATCAAATTAATTTTTTTTAAAGAATGGAGTTCAATCGGACATAACTATATTTTCCTCTAGATTTCTGTGAAAGCTATCCAAAGTCCCTGAAGCCAAAATACACACAAAGGACTAATTCACAGACTGACTCTTTTCACACATGAAAAATTATTTTTTTGTTTTCCTCCTCGTCAAATGCCTGTATTTGGAGGGCTGATTTCCTAGTGTTCCCCATTTAGAGAAAGAAAAACAGACTTAATGGCTTAATGCTTTGGAGTAAAAGTTACTAACTTCAGCTTTAAAAATAATCCCAGAAAAGCCATTGCCATACAGCCTTATTATAAATCATCTATTTCTTTATTGTTAGGTAAGGGTGGTTGTTCTTTAGCTTTTCAAACAAGTTTTCATTGGATTCCTATCTCTTTGCTTGAGGCTCCTTATCCTGCTGTATAGAGGCAGAGTAGTGCAAAATCTAAATGTTATTTAATTGGTTCAATTTGCTACATATTTTTATGCTAAGCACAGGTCAGTATCTTGATGAGCCCACTGGTTGTGGCAGATGTTTACAGCTTCCATTCCTTGCATTTTCTTATTTTTACAAAGCAAGCATGTCTATCAATCACACAGATAAATTAGAAAGAATCATGTATAGACATAACACATGGAAAAGAATTTCCAGCACACTGTGTAATTATTAACCTGATTTTTACCATTGTAAGAAGCTGTGAATTGCAGATAGCATGGATGAAGTTAAATGCTTTTAGTCTGGATATATTTTGCTTATACAGAACTCTATAGGTATGGTCGAACAATATAATTGAAGCTTTGTCAGTTCGGTATCCTAGCAACAGATAATACTGTTAGGTTACTGAATTGCTCCTGGTTGACAAGTAGGGAGTATTTTTGTGTTTATCGTGTTTGCTAATGATGGGATCCTTTCCAAAAGTCCTGTCTTAATCTTAATTACAGTTTATCAGCAAAGGTCTGGGTAGCATTGTGCAGACACTCATATCATAATAACATGTGCAAGTAAAAATTTTGGCAGAATGGGGAGAGATTTGAGGGTACTGTTCCTAGTAAGGGGAACATGAGATTTCCAAAATAATAATCAGGTCTGAACCATAATTTTATTCTTTATTAATGAAACGTGTAGGATACTTCATGACAGTTTGGGCACCAATTATGAGGAGAAAAATGTGCAAGCTTCTAGCTAGACACTGAATCTGACTGTACAAGAACCTTGATCATAAACATTACTGAGAACCACAAGTACAGGGTTTTCCAGGAACGTCAAGGTCTTGGGCGTCATTGTTTTTTCACAGAACCTTGAATGCATTTGTCCTTTGCTATGAAGGGAGTCTCATGGGAGTATGAAGACTTGGAAGAATGGTTCTGTTTGAAGAAAGGAGAGACAGATGTCAAGGAAGTCTAAAACAACCTTTCCATTTGGTAGAAAGGCAGCAGATCATTGTCATCAGATAAAAATCCATATCTCAAGCTATAAATGTGATTATTCATTCTTCTCTTGTTTGTATACTATAATATTTCCACAGTTGGGTGAGTATATCATTGTCAGTAATTCCTATTAGCAAGCTATACACCTTCAAACTAATATAAAGACAACCATTTCTAAAAGCAAGTAGAACTCGAACGTTTATTAAACTACTGGTAGCTCATCAGTTCCAAAATTGCTAAGACTTTTTTCTCCTCATTTTTCTTGCACATTTTTCTCCTCATAATTGGTGCCCAAACTGTCATGAAGTATCCTACACATTTCAATAATAAAGAATAAAATTATGGTTCAGACCTGATTATTATTTTGGAAATCTCATGTTCCCCTTACTAGGAAGAGTAGCCTCAAATCTCTCCCCATTCTTTCTTATTGACCATATCTTACTGACTCGCTCAGAATTTCCATATTCTTTAAATATTATAAGAGAAGGGAACACTCAAAGCAACTTTTAGTTATCAGTTTCTGAGTTCAGAATGGATCTTCTCTGTCAAATTGTGTAAATACTTTGATAAGTTAGTTCAACATCAAGAAAAGTTATATTTCAAAGACATTCTACAGTACACAGGCTGCCTAAAGGTCACTCCAAGCCCTTTATTCTGAACTCTACTGTTAGGATAAGCTTTCTGGAGAGGTTCTTAAAAACAGAGATGCTCAAATTTCACTCCCAGAGCCTTTGATTTAATTCATTTAGGACCGAAGCTTGAAGTCAACAGAGAGTCAAACTTCTCTATAGGATCTACAGTGTAATCAAAATTGCTGGCCAGAACTTCTGTGTCATGTGGAATCTTGAGGCCCCTTTACATGTCTATTTCAACTTGTACCTAATCAAGAAAGTGGTAAAATATTACTTTAACATGACTAAGGTAAATGTTTAGTATTTGAGACATGTTAGTATTTGAGACATGCTTGAAATTGTATTATACATATGATATATTTGACATGTTCATTATTTTACTGAGTCAACGTAGAATTGAGAGTCCCTACCACATCACAAGCTGTATAGATGTAGTCTCTCGCCTAGGTTTACTGAATGAGTAAGGAATATTCAGTAATTACAACTATTAGCATGTTATCCACAGGAGTATCTTAAAAATTTTAAGGAGACCTCTAGTTTATACTTGCCATTTTCTGTGCCTCATAAACAAATTTTCAAGATTACATGTTACCTATCAAATCAAGGTTAAAATTAAGCTTTCTCATCCACCATGCTCTCTTTGCAACTCTGTTTAGCGCTGAATACAAATGAATGTTCAGTAATTTCAGGTACCCACTGTGCTTGTTTGCCAAGAATTCCATAGAATAAGGACTTTCTGTCCTGAGTGATGCTGAAAAGAAAACAGTAGCCATTTTAAGAACTGAGTGACAGTTACATTGTCACACATATCTGTTGAATCTTGACATGATTCTTTTTGGGTTCCTATGAACATGCCATCAATACAAACCAGTATGTTGAAATTCTGCTTGCTTTAATTCTGAGGATATTAAGTGTACTTTTAGCTATAAGAACCCAAGAAACATCCATTAAGATGCTTAAGCGCTCATTTGTATAGAGATTTAGCAGGGCTGTCTTTAGCACTGGTAACAGAAAGAAACCTCATGCTGCAAAGTAATAAGTGACCAGCATTTTCAATGAACATGTATTGCAGTGAGAAGATAGCTCAGCCTGAGGTCTCTAGGTGATTTCCCCTGAGGAGGTCCTTAAAGTAACCATGATTCTAGGGTTGGAATGTTGTTGGTGTGGGCCACAAGCTTCAGCCCTGGTATTGAATGCCTGAGATCTTTTAGAGAGAGGCCCAGTGACAGGTCATTGGGTCTACTGGAGTGTATCTTCAAATGATAACACGGCCCCAGTCTCTCTCTCTGACTTCCAGTCTGGATATGTAAATCGATTTTCTTATTCCTAATTTAATATTTGTTGCATGCCCTACCTAAGAGCTAAGGTCTCATGGTCACTCTTTCAGCTTCCAATACCATGAGTAGAACATACTTTTTCTTTAAGTGGGTTGTCTCAGGTATTGACTAAAGAACCAGAACAGGTTTATTATATATTTGAAGGCCAGGAAATGAATACTTTATTTTCTTACTTATTTTTCTAAGCTTTCATGAAAAGGACCTTTAAAAGGTCACAGGAAGAATTATAACTAAGGCTAGAAGTACAAATGCTCTGCTCTCACAGGACCTGTTTTAGTAAAGAAATGAAGCTGTAGTTTTGAACAGTGTGTTAAACTATGTCAAAATATACATAACACAAAACTTGCTCTCTCGACCCTTTGTAGGTGACACCCACAGGGTTATACGACCATCAAACAAGATTCCTGAAATTGTATCTTTCTCTTCATTCCACACACATGTGCCCCAGATCCTCAGCTTTTCTCAGGTCTTTCCACAATCCTGTACCTGCTCATATGTTCACTCCATGTCTACTAATGATGAGTATGCCTGTTCTTACTTACACAGACACGTGATATTTCATTTTGACTTATTCCAGATCCAGTAAAAATATCAATTTGTATGACTTCCCTAATTCCTTCAAGAAGCTTCAGTTAACTATAGCATGATACATACCTTGATTCATCTGTTGACACACATATGTGAACTCTTGCATAAAGTACACAGACCAGTCTGACACATAGCAGACACC
The DNA here is from genome assembly GCF_947179515.1 of Apodemus sylvaticus. NCBI lineage: Eukaryota > Metazoa > Chordata > Mammalia > Rodentia > Muridae > Apodemus > Apodemus sylvaticus. The sequence goes on from NC_067488.1 coordinate 8,905,603, forward strand.
TCACCTCACTGAATGGGTGATGAATGAATTAGTTAGAATTTTTAATCCTAAGACAAACAATTCAGTCTAATTCACCCTTTCAAAATGTTGCACGCTGAGTGAACTGCAAAATGGGGGCAAGAGGTAGCAATGATGCAATAGGAATTATCTTAGTCAGGGTTTCTATTCCTGTACAAACATCATGACCAAGAAGCAAGTTGGCGAGGAAAGGGTTTATTTAGCTTATACTTCCATGTTGCAGTTCATCACTAAAGGAAGTCAGGACTGGAACTCAAGCAGGTCAGGAAGCAGGAGCTGATGCAGAGGCCATGGAAGGATGTTTCTTACTGGCTTGCTTCCCCTGGCTTGCTCAGTCTGCTCTCTTATAGAACCCAAGAGCACCAGACCAAAGGTGGAACCACCCACAAGGGGCCCTCACCACTTGGTCACTAATTGAGAAAATGCCCCACAGCTGGATCTCATGGAGACACTTCACCAACTGAAGCTCCTTTCTCTGTGATAACTCCAGCCTGTGTCAAGTTGACATACAAAATTAGCCAGTACAATTGACCCCTTGTCAACTTGACACACAAACACATCACTATTAAGCCTCAACCCTTACTTTCTTATTCATCCCCAAGATCAAAATTACTTTAAAAGTCCCACAGTCTTTACATATTAAAAGTTCATTCACCTTAAAATGTCCAATATCTTTAAAATTCAGGCTTTTAAAAGTTCAAAGTCTTTTAACTGTGGGCTCCACTAAAATACTTTCTTCCTTCAAGAGGGAAACATATCAGGGCACAGTCACAACCAAAAGCAAAACTCAAACTCCAAATGTCCAATGTCTGGGATCCAACTCACGATCTTCTGGCATCTTCCAAGGGCTTGGGTCACTTCTCCAGCTCTGCCCTTTGTAGCACACAGCTTGTCTTCTAGGCTCCAGCTGCCTGTACTCCACTGCTGCTGCTGTTCTTGGTAGTCATCACATGGCACTGGCATCTCCAAAACGCTGCTATCTTCCACTGTAATTAGGCTTCACCAATAGCCTCTCATGGGCTCTCATCATGGTGACAAGCCTCTGCTCCTATGCATGACCCATTCAAGTCCTGGGCCATCAATTGCAACTGAGGCTGTACCTTCACCAATGGGCTTCCGTGGCCTCTCACTGTGCCAAGAGCCTCAGCTGCTCTTCATGACCCCTTCATGCCTTCAAAACCAGTACCATCTGGGTGACTGTTACACAGTACCAAGTCCAGCCACAGCACAAAATACAACTGTGGCTATCTCTGGAACACACTCTCTGTGCTCTCAGAAAACACTTCCAAGAAGATTTCATCTCAGTGATGCTGGTCTCTTCTTAATCACCACTAATTTCTTAGCTCCAGCTAACCAGCATCAATATTCCCAGTAACACAAAGGTTTGCTTTAGTGGTTCTGGTATCTTGTTACTTACAGATGATTCTTCAGCCCCAGCTAACCAAAACGACAGAATCTTCACAATCAAAACATGGCCACTTTAAGAGTCTTTAATCTTCCCTCTGAAATTTCACAAGCCAGGCCTCCATCTTCTGCACTGTTGTAACCTTCCAAGCTCCCACAGAACTTTCCACAGATTTTCTAGCTCAAAGTTCCAAAGTCCTTCCACAGTCCTCCCCAAAACATGGTCAGGTTGTCACAGGAATACCCCACTATGCTGGTACCAATTTGTCTTAGTCAGGGTTTCTATTCCTGCACAAACATCATGACCAAGAAGCAAGTTGGGGAGGAAAGGGTTTATTGAGCTTACACTTCCACGTTGCAGTTCATCACTAAAGGAAGTCAGGACTGGAACTCAAGCAGGTCAGGAAGCAGGAGCTGATGCAGAGGCCATGGAGGGATGTTTCTTACTGTCTTGCTTCCCCTGGCTTGCTCAGCCTGCTCTCTTATAGAACCCAAGGGCACCAGCCCAAAGGTGGATCCACCCACAAGGAGCCCTCACCACTTGATCACTAATTGAGAAAATGCCCCACAGCTGGATCTCATGGAGGCACTTCCCCAACTGAAGCTCCTTTCTCTGTGATAACTCCAGCCTGTGTCAAGTTGACACACAAAACTAGCCAGTACAGGAATCATCATAGGCACATCTGAAAATGCAGGTGTATGTAAAAACTGTTAAGTTGCTTAATGATGTAAGCCATCATATCTTTGTTCTGCTTTTTGCAACTGGTATTTTTTCATTTTTACTTTGTTTATTCATTGATGTTTTGGCTAAACACTTTGTGTGGGTAAGCTGTTGTCTTGCTGTGTGACTCACTGAGACGACCATAATTAGCTGTTGGTAGATATCTTGTCCTAGGACCTGAAGGCAAGTCTGGCTTTATTTTTGTGAAAGGTAGCCACTGCTGGATTAACCAAGAATCTGAACTCCTTGCTTGAAATCTAGCGGCTCTGTGACCATGCTAGAGAATAAGCCCAGGTTAGTGGTCCTGGATTTTCCTTTCCCACCCTCATTCCACATGCTGGCTTTATAAACTGTGTTCCAGAGGAAAAATAAGACACAAGTGATTAGCTTGTCTCCACTGTAAGTAGTAAGATGTGAGCATCTAAACGCAGAGGTTCCCAGAGTAAGAATGCCGACCCCAACCCCGGGAAAATGGAGCCACATAGGCTTCTAGATCTCTCTCATTCCCCAGTGATGTAATTTTGGCTTCAGTGACTTGGAAAAAAATATTTCAACCCCCCAAAAAATTTAAACTGTTTTATTTCAACTGCAATAAACTAATGCTTTGAGAAACATTAGAATCAAAGTATGGTTGGGGTAAGCACGTGTGATATTCTACTATCTTCCCGTTTTACTGGAAAGCTGGTCATAACTTTGAGGACTATCATCTTTCTTTTCTTTTTTTCATGGACACACACCGTCCTGGGCTGTGTTTTGTCTGCTTGCTTTAAACCTTTCCTAATTGCCCGTGATGTTTCTAAGGCATCAGCTTTCCACCCAGCTCCTCAGACTCATAGACTGTTCTTATCATCACAAGATTTGAACAAGTTGTTTAAAAACCATGATCTCCGAGGCTGGGGAAAAAAAATGAAGTGCACTTGAAATGACAGTTATGCTAAAAGATAAGCAGAGCAATACGACTTATCAAAATGGGTACAATTTTTCTTGGTTAATGAGTACAATATACAGCATTCCAGTACATACACAATGGGGGGGTGCTTTATAAAATATCAAGTACAGCACATTACTGCAGACATAACTGTGTGGGATATGTATCTAGGCCTGAGAATGGAGATAACAAAATATAAGTGCTTTGCCTGTCTAAACATGTTAAATAAATGAGTGTTCGCTATCACATTCCAATACATTAGAAGATGTACTTGCATAGTTAATTTTTCTTTTTAATGCACCGCACGTGATCATTTGAAATGCAGAGCCAGAGTCTATCTCAGTGTTTGAAGACAAGGTTCCTTTCATTTAAACAAATCTTTATTGAAATAAGCCTTTTTGAAAAGAATCTTTGGTGTGTCCTCCTTTGCAGGCAGTTCAGTCAGGGTAAACGGAGATAAAGAAGGGACATCACAGGGTATTGTATAAGATTGCCCAGTCAGTAAAAAGTACATACAGGGTGGTATACACAGGCAGGCTCAGCCTCCCTGGGACTGCACTTCATCATCTAAGATTTTACAGACTTCTGTTTGCTTGTTTGGTAATTTGGGGTATCTGTCCTACGGTCCAAAAAGAATTGGGGCAGTGGAGAGAAAGATAGAGGGACACTGGTAGATGGGGTTCAAGGTGGAAAGAGGGAAACCATTGGTTCTTTCATTAGCTAATGAAATAATAGTTTTAAAACCATGTCTGCAGTTGTTTTGCAGCCGTGTCTCTCCCACATAGGTTTTCAAGCACAAGAGTTGGGACCTTGATAAACTCTACAAACACTATCTGTATTTCCCCCAATTTTTCTCCTACAAGTAGTGCGTAAAACGGTTGCCTAATACCAGGAGAACATTTGTCCACAGAGGTTGGCTGAGACACACATCTGCAGTCCACTCCCAGTCCACACCACAGGAACGACAGGAGCAGAAGACGAGCCTTCTGCATGCAGCCAGCTCACTCACGGGTTCCATGACAACTCTTTTTCTCTTGTTTCCACCCTTCTCAACAGGGGGTCAACTGTGGTGCACCACAACTAAAGCCATCTCAGAGGGCGAAGAACTCATTGCCTTTGTGGTGGATTTTGACTCGAGGCTACAAGCTGCTAGTCAGATGACTCTTACAGAAGGGATGTACCCGGCCCGCCTGCTGGACTCAATTCAGCTGCTTCCTCAGCAAGCTGCCATGGCTTCTATTTTGCCTACAGCTATTGTCAATAGTAAGTGCTGAGTGCAACAACCCAGCTCTGCGTGTGATGTGTATTTATGGAGAAAATAATGTCTACTAAAAGGCAGCTAAGGACAGACATTTTCATCAGTATATAGCTGTATGAGTGTGTGTGTATGCATGCGCGCGTGTGTGTGTGTGTGTGTGTGTGTGTGTGTGTGCCTTGCATGCAGATAAAACATACACCCAGTTATGCCAGATTAGATTCCTAAATGTCACCCACACTAAAAATTGTCATTCTCTACTTGTTGAATAATAATTCAACTTTGCTTAGCAATGACAAGCCCAGTGGCTTTCAGGGATGGTTTTCTAGTAGCAAAAGTTGTATTTGTTAAGGGTCATGGAATTTAAAAACCGGGAAAAGAAGAATACAGATTTAAAAATCAAATTTTATTATGTACATTAATGATACAGAGTATGTCGGGGTGAGGCTCTTCTGTACAAATATTATTATTTTATTGGATATTAACAATATTACCTAGTAGCCTCAAATAAACCAATATAAATGCATAGAGCTTTTGTATTTATCCAGACAATCTGGATGAAGTCCTAGTAACTTGGACAAATCAAAATATTTGTTAATTAAAAGGAAGAAAAGGGGAAAGAGACGAAGAGTGTATAAGCTTTTAATACTTCATGGAGAACTTTAAAATACACCGTGGCAACCTCTCTGGGCTGCTTTATACCATTAAGATGAATACTAGTCTAGTCTGAATTTCTCGAACACATAAAGCAGTACACTATGTGGTGGACAGTCCATGGTCCAAGAGGCCCCAGGGTCTTTGTCCTAAGAAGATCTGCTTTAATCCAGATCTGTGGGAAATAAAACTGAGTGGCAGTTACATGGCAAGAGTAGAATTTTACTAATGTTGATAATAAAAAATGCACTAAGTCTTAAAATAACATTGACGATCTTTGAGAGCAAGGAAAAAGAAATTTAGATAACAATTAATATTTTCATATTATTAAAAATATCCCACTATAGTTATGAAAAAAGAAATTTACAGATGATTCTTAAATCACTATGTATGTAATCAATAGGCCAAAGACCTTTAACATAAACAATTCTTGATTTATTTAATAGAATAGTTTTTTCTTTTCTTATTTTACTTTTGTTCTTATTGTATACAGCATGAAATAATGTGACCAACTTGGATGTGGGGCAAAGTAATTTTATTACAAGAGATTTCAAATAACCTTACTCGATTTTGATGCTCCAATATATAATATTAATTCTAACTATATATTAGAGTATATCTGTTTTCTTTCTGTGGAAAAAAGACAATTAACCTCAGGTGACCCAATACATGCACAGATCATCATTTGCATCCTGAAATCAGTCCTATGACCTATCTCTGTTGACATATACAGTATAATAAGCTGTGCAGTCTCTTCCATAGTGTAAATGCACTTCCCTTGGGAAGAATGAACGGTCATCAGTGCATAGTTTTGAAACTGCCCTCGTCTTCCTGTGACTAGAATTTGATCCTTAGATTTCCTCTCATTTCTGATTCATGATTCTGCAGATTCCTTTCTTTCTCCATGAGCTATATATTGGTTGTTCATTAATGATATATTTAACTCATCCTGAAGAGATTCGGAATTTTCTTATTACTTTCCCACATGTCCCTATGTATTTTCTTCAAAGCTTCCAAATTCCATAGGTCTAATGTGACCCTATGTTCCCCAGAAACCTCTGCAGAGCATCTAAAAGCCATGTATCTATACAATAGGAAGTCAGGGCGGATCACATTGTACTGCCTTACCCTACAAAGTACTGCCCTTGTCATCTCATATAATTTCTCCTCTGTGCCACCTTGTCATCCAGACAGTATGGTAGAAGGTTTAAGTGTAAATGGTTTCTCAACCTCCAAGATGAAACCTTTTTGGCAAACCTCTAATCTCCAAAAATATTTACATTACGAGTCATAACAGTAGCAAAATTAATTATGATGTAGCAATGAAAATAATTTTATGGTTGGGGGAATCACAACAATAAGAGGAGCTGTATTAAAGGCTCACAACATTAGAAAGGTAGAGAACCACTGCGTCACACGGCCTTATACAAGGTAGTCAACTGTGGTTTCCTTAACTACAGCTGTATGAGAAGGAAAATATATACATACAAAGACATTTTCTGAATGAAATCTTAGAAATCACAAAACGAGGCTAGAATTCAAGCCTCATTATATTTTACTTAATTGATGGCACCTGCCTTCTGCTCCTAGAGAATGTTTCCTCCACACTAACGACCTTGTGATAGGCTCTGAATCCCCAGAATCACAGAGACAAAAAGAAAGCCTCTCAGAAGAGCCTCTCGGGTCCTTTATATTCTATCTCGCCATTTGCTTCAACAATACCACACAGCCACTGAGCCTTCACCGAGGTCCTCTCGGGGTGCGGTGACTTCCTCTCTACACTGTTGCTCTTAGCAAAATGACACAGTTTTTTTTTCTCCACCTCAATAAGTTCATTTCATCCTTCACATCAGATCTAAGGCACAACATTATCAGCCCTCTAATCGCCTACCTGATTGGCCCGCACCAATATCACAGTCCTTCAGAAGCGTAGTGGACACCACTGTCTATCCCGCAGGTGCTTTTTCCATTTCTTCTATCAGAGGCTGCAGAGACACTAATCACTCATACTCTTACCTTTTAACTAACCAGACAAACTGATTCTAATTGCTATTATAAATGCATGTTATTTTAACCCATAAGTATAAAATGGAGTTATTTTGTATTTTTGATATTGGTGTATCCTAGAGTATTCCTTTCTAAACATCTGTGGGAAGTTAATTTCCAGAGCGTACCATTCCTTTAAGAGCCTAGTGCTGATCTGCCAAAGATGCGAGATCATACTTATTGTAGAACCTGGGAGCAGACTTAGACTGAATTAGATGTTGCCTTCCCCACATTTCACTCCCGCAGACAGCAGCTAACATGTCTCTGGTTTTGCTGCAGAGGATATATTCCCTTGCAAGTCCTGTGGCATCTGGTACCGGAGCGAGCGGAACCTGCAAGCCCATTTGATGTACTACTGTAGTGGGAGGCAAAGAGAAGCTGCTCCAGTGTCTGAAGAAAATGAAGACAGTTCGCATCAGATTTCCAGCCTGTGCCCCTTCCCACAATGCACCAAGAGCTTTTCCAATGCTCGGGCTCTAGAAATGCACCTGAATTCACACAGTGGTAAGGGCCTCCAATGCTTCTGCACTTGCTTCGGGGTCTTCTCTATTCTTTCTACACATATATACATACACACATGCATAGATACACATTATCTATAATATATTCACATATATGCATGCATACATATGTACATACACACATTTATGCATGCATACATGCATCATGCATACATAAATACATATACATATATGCATACATGCATGCATACATAATTTTACTGGTCTGAGCAGTATTCTTTTATACTATTTAGATGTAGCATATTTTAACTGAAGGACTTGATTGATTCCTTCAACACCTACAACAGTGCTTAGACTAAGGGCCAAATAATTACATTCATTTTCCTCTTCATCAAAATAGCATTATTTATTCTCCCTTTGTTTAATGCCATACATATTGTTTGCTTTAAGTGTTAAGTGAACTTGGGAAACTGATCATGGTGCTTTCCATGTGCTAAGAAAGAAATAGTGGGTACATTAAAAAAGGAGCTTCTGCGCAAAATTGAAGCTGCTATTTTGGTAGATTCAATTAAAAAATCCCTCAGTTTCCAGAGTATGCATGGTTAAAGCTTAATTGATTTTTATGACATGAAACTACTCTAAATTCCTTAAGAAAAACAACAAGGTAGAATCTATTCTCGTTTTATTTGAAATAGGCTTTGTCTATTGTTAGTTTAATTTCATGGCATCCCAATTCCTTTTTTAAAAAAAAATTATAGAAGTGTATTAAATCTAAATATTTTCAGTTTTTTTCTTATTTAGTTTAGTTTTGTTTTGTTTAGGCACTCTCTCTACCTGGCTGTCCTGGTACTCATTATGTAGACTGGGCTGGCTTCAAACTGTCAGTATAGAGAAGATAAACCCAGTCTGTTCCCATTCTGTAGGAATAAACAGAAGCAGGAGTTGATCTCCTAGGATACTTACCTCCACAGTCACTGGCAATAACTGATCAGAAACAGGTAGTGATCTAAACAGGCATGTGTACTGTTCTAATCAATCTTTATTAGCCTATCAGTGTTTACCAGCCAAATATTTGTCCTAGATACAGATAAACCACATTCAGTAAAACAAACAAATAAAACAATTCATATAAAAAATAAAAGATGATCTAAATGGTTGCTAAAATTCCTGTATTTTAGAAATCTGTAATTTCTTCTTCTTGCATGTAGGTATTCAGTAGTTAGTAGCAATTCTATTATTATAGCTATTATATTATATTGTATTATTATATTATATTATTATATAATATATTATCTTAATATTATATAATTATATAATATCTTATTATATATAATATTAGAGAATATTCTAATAGTCAATTCTTTCTATTACAGAGGATAATATTTGGATGGTTTAAATATTACAAGCATAAGTCTTAGACATAACTCCATGTTTCACAGCTTGATTATTATAATTAATTTTCTTAGTTTTTGGGGTTTTTTTAGTTTGTTTATTGACGAATAAAGTAGAATCACTAATAGTTCTCCCTGCACCAGGCAGTGGTGGTGCATGTCCTTAATCCTAGCACTTGGGAGGCAGAGGCAGGCAGATTTCTGAGTTCAAGGCTAGCCTGGTCTACAGAGTGAGTACCAGGACAACCAGGGCTACACAGAGAAACCCTGTCTCAAATAAGCAAAAAAAAAAAAAAAAAAAAAAAAAAAAAAAAAAAAAAAGTTCTCCCCATCTATACCATAGCACTCACAAAGAGTCTTAGGAAATTATTATTACAGATGTCACCAAAATCTTAGTATCATAAGTGAGAATCCGAAGGATTTCTGTTTGTTGTGTTGGAGACTCGAGCTTACCAGCAAAGGTTTCCATCACTGGGAAACAAACAGATGTGGCTCTCAGCTTTCCTGCTTTGTGTGTCTTTCCAGGAGTGAAAATGGAAGAGTTTCTGCCCCCTGGGGCGAGCTTAAAATGCACGGTCTGTAGCTACACTGCTGATTCTGTGATCAACTTCCACCAGCACCTGTTCTCCCATCTCACTCAAGCTGCCTTCAGATGCAACCACTGCCATTTTGGCTTCCAGACCCAGAGGGAGTTACTACAGCACCAGGAGCTCCATGTCCCCAGTGGCAAACTTCCCAGAGAAAGCGACATGGAGCACTCTCCAAGTGGAACGGAAGACAGCTTACAGCCAGCCACAGACTTGCTGGCCAGAAGTGACCTCGCCCAGAGCCAAAAGGCCATGCCGACTAAAGATGCGAGCTCAGACACAGAGCTGGACAAGTGTGAGAAAAAGACTCAACTCTTTCTTGCCAACCAGAGACCAGAGATACAGCCTGCGTCAAACAAGCAAAGCTTCTCTTACACAAAAATAAAGTCTGAGCCCTCCAGTCCCAGACTTGCCTCGTCCCCAGTGCAACCCAACATCGGGCCCTCTTTCCCTGTGGGACCTTTCCTGTCTCAGTTTGCTTTCCCCCAAGATATCACGATGGTCCCTCAGGCTTCAGAGATCTTAGCCAAGATGTCCGAGCTGGTGCACCGACGGCTGAGGCACGGGAGTAGCAGCTACCCTCCTGTAATTTACAGCCCTTTGATGCCCAAAGGGGCTACGTGCTTTGAGTGTAACATAACATTCAATAATTTGGATAACTATCTAGTTCATAAAAAGCACTACTGCAGCAGCCGCTGGCAGCAGATGGCCAAATCCCCGGAGTTTCCCAGTGTTTCTGAGAAGATGCCCGAGGCTGTGAGTCCTAGCACCGGCCAGACTTCCATAAACCTTCTCAATCCAGCAGCTCACTCGTCGGACCCAGAGAATCCACTTCTTCAAACATCCTGCATCAACTCTTCCACCGTTTTAGATTTGATTGGGCCAAACGGGAAAGGCCATGAGAAGGACTTTTCCACTCAAGCCAAAAAGTTGCCCACCTCCAACAGCAATGACGACAAAATAAATGGAAAGCCCGTTGATGTGAAAAATCCCAGCGGTCCCTTAGTGGACGGGGAAAGTGACCCAAATAAGACTACCTGTGAAGCTTGTAACATCACCTTCAGCAGGCACGAAACCTATATGGTCCACAAACAGTATTACTGTGCAACACGCCATGACCCTCCGCTGAAGAGGTCTGCTTCCAACAAAGTGCCGACCATGCAGAGAACCATGCGCACACGCAAGCGAAGAAAGATGTACGAAATGTGCCTACCCGAGCAGGAGCAACGGCCGCCCCTGGTCCAGCAGAGATTTCTTGATGTAGCCAACCTCAGCAATCCTTGTAGCTCCACTCAAGAGCCCACCGAAGGGCTAGGAGAATGCTACCACCCGAGATGCGACATCTTCCCAGGAATTGTCTCAAAGCACTTGGAAACGTCGTTGGCCATGAACAAATGTGTTCCGGTTCCTAAATGTGACACGACCCATTCCAGTGTTTCCTGTTTGGAGATGGATGTTCCCATAGACCTCAGCAAAAAGTGTTTATCGCAGTCTGAGCGGACGACAGCATCTCCTAAGAGGCTACTAGACTACCACGAGTGCACCGTGTGCAAGATCAGTTTCAATAAGGTCGAGAACTACCTGGCCCACAAGCAGAATTTCTGCCCTGTCACTGCACATCAGCGTAATGACCTGGGTCAGCTTGATGGCAAAGTGTTTCCGAATCCAGAAAGTGAACGGAACAGCCCGGAAGTCAGCTTTGAAAGAAACCTGATCAAATGTGAGAAGAATGGGAATCCAAAGCAGCCTTCTCCCAACGGAAATTTGTTTTCATCCCATTTGGCAACCTTGCAAGGCCTGAAAGTCTTCAGCGAAGCGGCTCAGCTCATTGCTACAAAAGAAGAAAACAAACATTTGTTTCTCCCCCAATGCCTTTATCCTGGAGCAATAAAGAAGGCGAAAGGAGCTGACCAACTTTCTCCCTACTACGGCATAAAGCCAAGCGATTATATCGCTGGTTCTCTCGTCATCCACAACACTGATGTCGAACAAAGCACAAATACAGAAAATGAATCTCCTAAAGGCCAGGCCTCCTCAAATGGGTGTGCCGTGCCCAAGAAGGATTCTCTGCCATTGTTGCCCAAAAACAGAGGCATGGTCATAGTGAATGGTGGACTGAAGCAAGATGAAAGACCTACAGCCAACCCACAGCAAGAGAACATTTCCCAGAATGCCCAGCACGAAGATGGCCACAAATCCCCTTCGTGGATCTCTGAGAACCCGTTAGCTGCAAATGAGAATGTCTCCCCAGGAATTCCCTGCGCAGAAGAACAGTTGTCTAGCATAGCAAAAGGTGTGAATGGCTCCACCCAGGCTCCCAGCAGTGGGAAATACTGCCGGCTATGCGATATCCAGTTCAATAATCTTTCGAACTTTATAACTCACAAGAAGTTTTATTGCTCATCGCATGCAGCGGAACATGTCAAATGAACTAACTGAGTTACTAAAGAAAGCAGTCACCTTTGGTACCCGTGTTTAGTATGTTCTTCTAAACAGTCCAGAAAACAAAGACGCTGTTTGAATTACATCTGGCAATCAGGAGATAATTCATTATGGCTGAGTTGAAGACTTAAGGTGTAATTTCATTACAGGCCATTAGTAAAGTGTATTATTGGTGCCATTTTCAGAAAAAAAATTAATTTATTTTACCAGCAGTATTCATAGCTGTGGTTATGTTATTTTTATTTAAAAACTTTATATTAAAGTCGTTTGTAATGTTACTGTATAGTTATTGTGTAGCACATATGGTTTGCACTGTATAGTAGCTTTTAAAGAAAATAGTCACAAACAATACAAAAGAGCATTTTAGAAATAGCTTCAAAAGCACTTGTGTATCCTGATTTTTTCTTATATGCTGTTGCAGATATATGTATATGCTAAAATATAACCTGCAAACATGTTCTAAATACACATGCTATAAGTTCGCCTTAAGATTTCAATTCTTGGATAATCAGGCTCCAATTGCACTTTATATTTTAGCAGATACAGTCTCTTAGTCATTAGGCTTGGCATTCGTATGTAGCCGTATATTTCTGTCCATTTTCTCAAACTGAAACATGTATGTTAAACGAAGACGGCATTTCTTTCCTGTATAGTACTTGTATTTTTCTTTCGCTGATGCAGCCCTGTCTCAATTTTTAAACCTTTGCTGTTAAATGCAATACTTTATAAAGAATGAACAAAATTACTGGAAGCAGTATTGTCAGTAACGGAGTAGTATTAATCAGTTTTATCTTTTGAAAGGCACAGTCTAAATCGAACCCCTAAACTCAATGCTGCAAGTATGAATTTAATTCATATATAAGATCTATTTAAATATAAGAGTAGCAATACTGCACCTGGTGATCACAAAGATAATGTTCTACTTCTGATAGAAATAATTTCTCAACAAATGTTGTTACTATGCATGTACATGGATGGAATAAAATTCCAAATTGTTGGAGACGTTTCACTTTCTGGGCTTTTTTTTTTTTCACCCTAAGCATCAGGTAAATCATCTAGCTCTAATTGTCACACAGTAAATAGCAACACTTTATCATCAGTTCCATGTTAATTTCTGTTGGCAAGTTTCCCTCAAAAATGGCCGTGGCACCCGGGTTTTCATTCTGTCTATTTAACTCAGCCTTACACAATTATTTTCAAGGCATATCAGCCTGGGACACCACACCACACCACACCACACTACTGTGGGTAGAAACAGCAGCAGCAACAGCGACAGCAACAACAGCAACAGCAAATTGAGATTGTAGTTTGACGGATTTTAGTATTCTGTCATGGATTTAAATTCCATCGAACAATCTAAATGCAATGACTATAAGACATTGTTTTACCACTGATATTCTAACTACTTAATTAATGCTTACACTCAGGCCTCAGTTTAAAAGGTATATTTAGCATATATGTTTAATGTAATTAAAACCAAAAAATAAATCATGTAGGGGCTGATAAGGACATCGAATCCTTTTTCATTTTCCAGCAGTACCAGAGGTTTCAGATTTTTAAGTACCCCAAAATCTCAAAGCTAATGAGGATAAAGCAGGAGCCTGGGACATCAGCTGTGTGTGCCTCCACACCATACAGCAAATGCAAAGGCACATGACGGTGCCAAGTGCCTGCTGTGTGACTCAAAAGAAAGGCAGTCTTCACAAAGGGAATCACTTCAGTGACATCAGCCTCCTTCAGCTTGCAGTCCTAGAACTGGAGCAGCTGTGGAAGATTTCCAGAGTGTGCAATGCCTCTGGAAACCACTGCCCTTGCAAGTGTGACCGCACTACGTCGTGGTAACACTCATCCCTGCTTGCTTCACTCTGCATTTCCGTTGCTACAACAAAAGCATCAGAAGGAACGTCTGATGTTATCTCCTGAGTGTGCATCAATGGCAGATGGAGAAAGCAGTGGTAACAGCACCTCTCACCAGGTACTCACAGCTAGTCTCAGGGACTGTGACCTGCCCCAGCTTCCTGGTTCTCCGTGGGGTGGGTGATTCCATGCCTCTCAGCTGTGTGTTCTGCACTACTTCACAAATAATCCCAGGGAGAAGCATTTCCCCCATTCTCACCTGGGCATGTCTTTAGGAAAGTAACTTTCACCATGAAATTGACCACTCTAAAGTGCTCCCCTACAGCCTTATGTGCCCAGAGACTCCAATAAATATTAGGACATTATTCAATCTGGCATCAGAAGCATTGGCAGTCAATACAATACTTTTGTATGTTAAATTCATTAATGTTAGGACCTTTGCTTCCTGATTTCACACCCAACAGGCAAACAAATGAAAATTAGAAAACACGGGCATAGCACATTATACCTATGAACAGAAACATTTCTCTAATTGAAATTGTAAGAATAAAATAACCGAGATCTGTTTATTTCACAGGCGATTTCTTTCCTGTAAATTTATGGAGGGGAGGAAGCCCTTGACGGTACTACACATGAAGCATACATTCAGAAAAACACACCTTTGTTCCTGTAACTCAGTAATGTCAATAAGCAGTAGACAAATCTTGCCCCACAACAATATTAATCTTTTTTATTAAAAGCCAGAATTACTTAGAGGTTTTTTTTTTAGATGATATTATTCCTAGATTCCAGCTTTCACGGAGTTGAAATAATCTCATCTTGTGTCACTTCGCCACATAATAACTGAAATGTCTAAGTAATAGGTATTTTGAATGTTATGGATTTAAGAAGTAAGTGACAGCCCCCTCCAAATGCCATCATTTGTCTTTTATGTGATCTTCTAATACTAAACCTTTATAAACTTCCTCCTGATAGGTTAAATTTTAAATGTTTGGCATTAAAGCCAAATGCTCATCTTTTACATGCAGTTGAGTCTAATAGTGTTCAAATAGTCCAACTTCTAATTTCCTGAGTTAGTATCAGCAGTTTCTGTGTACGACTCCAGCCTGATCATCATAATGAATCTCAAAGAGTGAATTAAACCACAAATTAAAGAACCAGGACCTGGAAAGCCTCTGGACTGGATTTAAACTGAACCTCTGTCTATTACTTTCCTTTTCATTGCTCCTGGACCTCGGGGATGTATTCTAAGCATCTGAATGGATTGGGAAATGGGTAATGGAAACAGAAAAGAGAGTGTGTCTGTGTGTGTGTGTGTGTGTGTGTGTGTGTGTGTGTGTGTGTATGTGAATATCTAAGTGAATGCAAAGTGAAGGAATTCATGACTGGTTACTTGAAGGTTAGGCTTCATTAAGTTGTTGATGGAAAGGAGGAGCAACGTGCCAGATAGTTTTCAAGAAATTTCTTTTAAATACGATGACAGACTCTTGTAGAAAAATAAAACCACATCCATATCTGAAGTCTGTTTACTGGGGAATCTGGCATTATTTATTTCAAACAGGAGTTTTATGTAGGAAAATAATCACAAAAGAAAGAAAGAAAGAAAGAAAGAAAGAAAGAAAGAAAGAAAGAAAGAAAGAAAGAAAGAAAGAAAGAAAGAAAGAAAGAAAACAAGCAAGCATGGGGGAACTGAAAAGCACTGAGAACTTAAAGTTATTACAAACCTGCCTGAATATTGGAGAAAAAAGAAGGAAAAGCAGTATTTCACTGAGGAAGTATCCTGCACTTTGCTGAAACCTTGGCTACACTGGGTTCATTGACCCCGTAGCTTTGCAGGAAGTTGGGGAACCCAACTCCTATGGCACACAGTGCTAAATCCCAAGAGTCTGAATTACTGTCCACATCCCACTAAAGCCAGAGCTCAGGAAGCCTGTGCTCCTGACATGAATGAGTGAGCTTACCCTTCATCTGCCTTACAGCTGCCCCGGGCCCGGCAATTGCCCATGTCACAGTTACTGTTAGGACACATAACATAGGGCACAGTCAGAGGGTTGCCTTGGTCCTGTCTTTGGTGCCTCCTACTGTAAAACTTACAAGGTATCTGTTTCTGGGGGGTGGGGTGGCGTCTCTGGAAACTGTAGCTTGAGGAGGAGCTGAGGAAAACAGCAATGTCCTAGATTAGTCCTGAAAGTTTAGCTTGGACAAGAGTCCCTTATCATAGTTTCTCCTCAGGTGGAAAAGAACTACTCAAACACAAGAAACCACAGCTCTTCTGTCCTCTCCCTGATACCAGTGAACTCAGCTCAGATGTCAAGGGAAGTACAGGAGGGCTCGAGTGACTTCTCAGTGTCTTTTGTAAAATTACTAGAAACTTTGTTATTTCAAACAGAAATGTCTCCTTTTGTGGATTTGGCACCTGTGCATCTTCTGCAGTCACTGTACAGTGATTCCTACTCTGGCCCTCCCAGCTCCCTTGATGCCAACAATGGTTATCTAGTGACTCGGTGGCTCCATTCCCTGTCTCTATGGGCCCAGAGTTTGCCTGTTTTTAGAACCCTGATGATTGCATTTAATGCCTACAGGAATAATCTGGTATAATCTTCCCATGTGGCAATCATTCATCACATAGGCAAGGACGTTTTTCCTCGTAAATGACAACATTTACAGACTACAAGTTTTAGGTCCTGATATTGGGACCATTATTTGGTCTTCTCCAAGGAGATGATGAGTTACTTTGGTCAACATACAGCGGTAGATGAAGACATTCAAGAAAAGAGGTTCTCGGCCAATTTCTACAAATGTCTCGTTATGCAACAAGTGACTGAGGCATAAATGTTATCAACAAATGCCAACGGCACCCTATCAAGGATCGGACACCTAATGTACCACATCCCAGCTGATCACTGATGACCCAGTTGGGAGACATAATTAAGTCTGGCGCCAACTATGCACAAGACAGTGCATCTATTTGGAACTTAATAAACCTTATTAATTCAGAGAATCATGAAAATCAGACACAAGCTAAGCAAAAGTTTACTTTGGCACTATCTAGCTAAAAGAGTTTGCTCAGTATATTAATAGAGTAAACAGGATTGAAAGAGAATAAACTGTTTTCAGCAACCCCGGCTGCCCCATTTTGCATACAAATAATGTATTAATTTCAAACAGCTTTATCTTCACATTAGAGAAGGATGTCAGAGGTTTTTAACTTGCCAACAATTCTATGATCATACATTTCATTTCCAACATGTGACATCACCTGGCTCCTGATGAGACAAATGTATCAAACTCACTAGTGACCTGGAACAGAAAGCAGTTAATCATATAATGTACATAATTATATAATTGTACATAATCATATCACATAGATAAGTAAATACATGTGTAATACTACATGTATTTAAAATACATATAGTCTTTTTTGCAGAACTAAGTAGACACATGAGACTTTATAGACTGAGACAGACACTATCAGGACACACACAGACACATTGAAAGTAGATGCTTGTGTTTCTCTTTTTGATGCCATACACAGATATCCCCAGTGAGAGCACACAGTCTACACAAGCATCTAACAAATTTCATAACTTGGCCTCATCCATTATTTCCATTTTTCTTAGTAAAAAATTAACATGTGTCTTTTTTAACTGATACAAAAATATGGACAGAACCCCCCCTCAACAATGTGCAAATCAGTTAATCAAACAAGTACATTTAAAATGGTATTTATTAATAAGGAATATTCCCAAAATGTTAGTTATATTTGTTTTATCACCCATCCCCACTCTGTGAAACGCCATGACATGCACAGTCCTCTGCAGAGCACTTCTAGGGAGGACTGAACCGAAGTCACTAGAATATAAGACTCCTATGTCCACACCCAACATCCAAAGGTCGTACTAAACAGTGGATACTGCCTCAATAGAGAGAGGGGATGAGCCTGGATTTTCTGATGTGGCCAGTCAATGCCAAGGCTGCAGATAGACGGACAAGCCTTGAGGGATAAGGGTCTACAGGACACAGCTGCTACATGTGCTTCTGTGCGGTGGCCCTGTGGTTTTACCCTGCACTGCTTTCCTTGCCTTTGTTCCTTACCTCAAAATGCTTCTATTTCCAGCCCCGCTGAGCTCAATAGTCTTTAAAATAGACTTAAAATTCAAGTCAGCGTCTCTTCATTTATTTTAGTTTTTTATTTCAGTGTATTATTTGATAATTCAATCCATGCATACAGTACATTGTTTGCTCTCACAAACCCCATCGTCTCAGCACACTTATTCCTGCCCCTCCATACAAATCCTCACTCTGCTTTTGCCGTTTTGATTTTGTTTTGAGGCCTACCAGGCTTAGCCAGGCCTGATCTCATGGGCATGGGTGCGCTGCTGCTCACTGGAGCACGGGCAACTCATCTGTTCTCAGTTACATGACAGAAACTGTAACGCGTCCCTCAGTGGCTTTGAAAAGCCAACAGTTCCCAAGGAGAAGCAGGCCCCATGGCCATGAATGGATGTTGTCAGGCCCGGTCTTATGCAGCCCATGCAGAGCAATGGTAGCACTTAGGAGTTCATGATGCAATGGGCACCTCATGTCAGGAAGACGATGTTTCTCAGCCCTACCCCTCATCTTCCATCTCTTGCATCCTTTTGCAGCCTCTTCTTTGATATCCTTTGAGCCTTGGAGTGTAAATATCCTGTTATGGCTGTCCCATTGAGGGTTTAGCATCTCATAGTCACCATTTATCAGTATATTGACCAACCATTATTCTCCGCATTTACTACCATGTAGTATAAAACGAAGCTAGACTCAGGGTGCCAATCACCTATGGATATACACATAAATTTTTAGGAGGCAATTTGACAACACACAAAACATTTATCAAAACAAGAAACAGTGAGTATACCTTTTGAGCCTATGATCCAGTAGCCATAGGCCTTTAATGAGATCTATATTAGCAGACATGAATCCCATCCAGTGGGATGGTCCTCAAATTCTTTCCATTAAGAAGCAGTTATTTAGCCCTAACAACCTACTATTGGACCAGTATGGAATCTCTCACCTGGCAGCTTGTCTATAGCTTGATATGTTTATTGATGACCTCTCCCTGACCTGATTCACATTATAACTTCCAGCACTATGAAAAGCTAGGTGGTAAGGTGGAGGCTTCCAGCTCAGTTCTAGTAAGATTACTTTGTCTTTCTGCCAAACTGTGTGGTGTCTTCAGCAACAGGGTCTTAAAACCAAAGTACTGAGCCGGCAGTGGTGGCGCACACCTTCAATCTCAGCCCTTGGGAGGCAGAGGCAGGCGGATTTCTGAGTTCGAGGCCAGCCTGGTCTACAGAGTGAGTTCCAGGATAGCCAAGGCTACACAGAGAAACCCTGTCTCGAAAAATCAAAAAAAAAAAAAAAATCTAAGTACTGTAAGCTGCCTAGTATAGTTCTTCATTTCTACTATTCAAGCTTAGAGATTTGATCCCTGAAACATATTAGGTAAGTTTGCATCCATTTACAAAAGAGAGTCATTGTATTCAAAGACCAGGAATGGCAGGAGCACCCCCAATACTTTATTTTCATTCTCTGGTAATGCAGCGAGCAGAGCAGAACTTTTGATCACATCATTTGCCATGGTATATTTCCAGGTCACTTGTGCACAAGTTTCTCATTTTCAATTATTAATGTTGAGGAGGAAACACTTGTCGAGTCTATTAACAAGGCTGGTGGACTCCTACCGTGATCAGAGACGAGTGCTTAGGGGAATACTGGAGCCATTCTGAGATTTGTGACCATTCCTTGCAGGGGGTGAGGTAGAAATGGGGAGATTGAATGAGAGTGGAGGAGCTTGTTCATATCCAGTCCTGTGGCCATCTGTGCTCCCCGCATGTCACAGATTTCAAACACAAACAAAGGGTATGAGAGCAAATGTTTTTCTAGTTGCTTTCAATTTGTTCCTCTACAAAAGTATTCTGTTTCCTTCACTCACTCAAGACCCCACTGTAACTGTGAGAATCAGTTGGTCTCAGGTAAAGTGCAGAATAAAAATGACCCAAGTGGGCATATTATGCTCCTACAGAATACAATACATGGTTGCGAGAAATAACAGAATTATAGGAAAGCACCTTAGCCAGTCTCCGGAATCCGAGACAATTACTCTAGGAAATAAGAAAAGTCGATTAATAAAATTTCTTCATAACATAAAGCATAAGACAAAAAAGGGAGTGGTTTGAGGGGAAAGTCAGAATGGGATTATTTCTAGAATATACTAAATGAAGAGATCACTATTTAGAAGAACGCATTCCCTTTCCCATCCACACTATTGCTCTTCCCTGCTGTGCAATGTCAGTGCAAGCCATTAGGTCACGTTGACCTTGGAATGGCTGTGATCATGTTTCTCCTTCTCTGTCTATAGCCTCCCATTTTAGATAATCTTCCATCCTGTCAGTTCCCATTCTAGGCATAAATTCATTTCCTTGTCTCCATTCATGAGATCACTAAAGTCTAGTTCAAGACTACAGTGCAATCATCTGATACCTAGATTGTTAGAAGATAAATTTTAATTATTACAAGATAATTCTCAAACTGACACATGAGTCATAAGCCTGTTTCAGGTTCAAAAACGTATTTTTACTGTAGTGATCTTTCTGATGATAAAATCTGACTGCTCTCACTCTCTTTTTAAATCTCTCAGTGACTCCCCATTACCACCGGTACCAAATCAGTTTTCTTTACTGTGGTTAACAAGACATTAAATGATTGGGCTCCTTGCTGATTCACTTCTTGATTAGTTTTGTGTTCTTGTTGATCAATTAGATATGCTAAATTCATGACAGATACTTTATATAAAATGATGAATGAGGGAAACAGCTCTGCTTGTTTATAACTAAAGGAGAATTTTAAGTATATAAAACTACTAGCCAGTGTCATGACAAGACTCTCTAGCCACCATTTTTGTATTGTAAATACCCCTAGGCACTCTAAAGGGTACTGCTTCATAATATCTTGGTCTTCTCTTACCCTAGAAGAACAGTTTTCTAGTCTATGTATTCAAAGATCATTTTTGAATATCACTATGTTAGTGTAGTGATGTTAGTTGTTGCAATTGAAAAGCATAAAATTTCAGTTACTTATGACAAAGAAAGTTCATCTCTAGTGTCCATGGGCAGAAGAACCAGGTAATTATTCAGGAGTTTGGGTTAATGGTAATCTTCCTATTATTAACTTTGTTCTTAGAACACTGTGACCCTGCTGACAGCTAGAGAAAGAGAAGAGCATTTGAAGGTAAGTTTTTGTGTACCAGACATGCAAGCAACTTATGTCTCCTGTGAATGAATGCATTTCTTTGATTAGCATTCTTTACTTAGTCACATCCAATGGAAAGGGAATAAGGGAGGGACAGAATGATCTATGCCCCAAACAAGTTTAATCTAGAACTTCTGGCTAGTGTCTACAACAAACACCAAAACCCATAAATGGTCAAATACAGAATTGACAAGTCCATGAGTGAGTTCATTGTTGTGGTCCTAACTATGGTCTTTAATAGGATGGACAGCATGGGCTATCACTGACTGGCAGATCCTACCATTTCTATGAGCCTCACACTGTTGTAAGTCTTTTTTTCAATTACCAAAATATAATAAATATATATCCCCTTCAAATACAAAATATTTCTGCTTTTTAAATGATCTAGATTTTTAAACCTTAATTGTGATTTCTAGTGTGCTTGCTCTCTTGGTCACTACTTTTCTATGAAAACAAGCTGTCTCCATACTACCTTTCTCTGCCAATCTCTCATCTGCTAAAATATCAAGGCATTTGCGTCTTAGGCAAAATTATTTTTAGCCCAAAGGATTTCACATGTATTGACTAACAGCTCACATAACCTGTGAGCTATGCAGTAGTTTAGATAACATATACCGATACACAGCCAATGTGGGAAAATTTTGGGAAGCAAAACCAGCATACAGAATCCCTTAGACAGCCCTCTGATGACTCCGTCCCTTTGTAAAAAATCAATTCTTAGAGAATCTCATACACTTAGACAATATATTTTGATCATACCTTCCCTTCATCCCCTGCTCTCACAAGGCTTCCCCCATCTACCCTCATAAATTCTCATTTTCTCTTTTTTCTTCCTTCCTTACTTATACTGCAACTCACTGTGTCTCCAGCACATGACAGAACATTTGCACTTTGAACTTATAGCAGCTGTGTAAGACATGCACAAAATCAAGCCAATGAACATTCCAGCATGAACTGGGGATGGCCCATCACCCCTGGCTGAGAACTATTGGTACTGTTGGCTGCTGGGGGAGGGAGAGACAGTATCCTTCGGGGTTCTTCTCCCATGCTCCAGTGAATGGCTCTACACCCATGCATACACCAGCATCTTTAATATGACTACTGTATTTTGCTTCCTTACTGTGTGCTTCTGTGGGATCAGAAGGTAGACCATGCAACTGAAAGGAATTACTCTAGGATTTGCCTCATGATAACTCTGCTCAAGTACTGGAAGAATAATGCTTTAGTTTTCGTTCTCACCTCCCAATGGTACCTCCTTCCACGTATGTTCTCTCTTATCTGATTTGTGAAGAAGGGACATTACAAAAGAAGATTTAGGGTGAGCTAATAGAATTCTAAATTGGAATTTCTGCTGGGGTTGGGATCTATGCTTACTTTACTGCATCCCTAACCAATAGGTGATATAGAAGCCTATTGACTCTCATCACCACCATGTCCTTTCCATGATATCACTCTTAAGGATAGCTAATATAATTCATATCTGTATATATGTGTATTTATAATATGCAACCTATATGAACATTTCATGTAGTCATACCCATGTGTCGGTTGTATATGTATACGTGTATATATGGTACTCATGTACACATTGGAAATGCTTAATGCCACCAGTCTGTTATTAGCTTCTGTTTCTTTACATTTCACTCCTTTTAGTTTTATTTATCCAACAAAGAAGTCTTAAGTTCATCTTCGAGTTCAGAGTCTCAGCAGAGGAATTAAAACCAATGGGTAAGATAGAAAATACAGAATTAATAATTGCAACAATATGTGTAAAGACATTCATGAACCATAATACAAATAGACATTTAGCAGACAGAAAAGGTCAAGTCCCATGCTTTCAATAAATGAAAGTATTAGTTTTGTAGAACTTCAAACCACAAGGAATTTAACCCATAAAGGAAATTATACAGATACAAAAAGTAGTTTTTCAGAGCAAGGAAAAGAAACTGGACCCATGTGAACTTGGGGAGTAATCTGAGATGAAAATTCACATTCTCATGGATGGATGATGCACATTCTTTCTTATGGAGCCACAGATGCCAAGTACCAAGAGCATCAAGGTCATAACCAGAACCCTAAGCAAGCTACCATCAGTGAAAAAGCATTTTCCAACAATTATGTACTAAGAACTGACAACTGCCAGTGGATGTAGGGAAAGAGAAGAGACTATGCTGAAATCAGTCTGCTTTAGTTCATGAAGCATTTACATTGAACTCATTAATGCCCTTACCTGTCATTTCCAATGATAAACCCTGGATACAGAATGAACGAGGAATCCCATTCTTCAGCACTTCTAGTCTTTTGTATACTTGCACACACAACAGTATGACAATTATCGAGGTTCTAGATACAACCATTATATAGATTTTGCATTTAATATTTTGTATTTGTGATAAATGTCACACACGTATGCATGAGTACATGTGTGTATATATATTCTATAACAATGATATTAATACATAAATGAACTCAAGTCCTTAAAGACATTAATTTTTAGTCATATTTGTATATATATATATATAAAATAGGTGACTTTCATAGGCATATATTTTTGATGCTCATACATCTGATTATGTATATGTATATATGCATGTGTGAGTGTTTACTAATATGCATTTACAAATGTACATACTATAGTAGATCAGAATATGGACTAGTAATTAAGTGAGAGCAACAGAGGAGACAGTAATCTACCTCATGGAAAGAGACTACATTTTCCTTTGGTAAAAATAAAATAAATGCTCTATGTTCAGGAAAAAATAAAACAAACAAACAAAAAAACAAACAAACCTCAGCCAGAGCCTCAACAGGGCTACCTCTGGGAATACATTCATGAATTACTGGGGAAAGCTTCTGTCCTTCAGAAGATTGAGAAGGTCAGGAGGATTGGCCCCAGAAGAGTAGAGCATGAGCCAAGTTGGGCAGCATCTGTAACAGAACGTCTCCCTGGCAGAGCAGTAGAGACAACGCTAGAAATCAGAAGGTTCCAGCACTTGCACTGACAGAAAGGACCTTATTCTGGACAAAGTCTGTGAGAGTACACCAAAAGAAACATGCCTGTTTAGAAATGCGAATCTCCTCCTGTGTTCTCAGGCTCTTGCTGAAGACAGTGAGAAATGACAGAGTCGCCTTCACTTGAAAGGGAGGGCTTCATTATCACAGACCTCACGACTCATAAGAGATCTAGTTCTCTTAATGTTTTCCAAAGAGAATTACTGATCAAAGTTGTTTTCTTCCTGGAGGTGTGTTCCTTCCAGCACAGGGATGAGGCATATCTCTGGGACACCCAGAGGACATTTACAGTCACTTCCCAAGTGGCTCTTGTTCTCTGGATTTAAAAAAAAAAAAAAAGAAAAAGGAGAATTATCTCTCAACTGTCAATGTAACATCTTCCAGCAGCGTGAAATTCTGTCAAACAGAAATTGAAGATGAATAAAACTAAGATACACACTCAGGATTACTCCCATTGTGAACCAGCTGTGCTCTGCTCTGGTGCTTCTATGCCCTTATAGTAGATTTAGGGGAATAGAGACATACTGGTTTCTGGAGAGCCCTGCACACTTTGCCATTGGACGTGGCTGTGATTGAATAGCCTGACAAGCACTGTGAGCATACGCAATGAGCCAACGATACAGCTCTCCAGGGCAGGATTAAGTGATTTGTGTGCATTTTGGGGGGTAATCAGTTATCATAATTCCATTTGTAATTTATGTTTGCATGAAAATGTAGTTTTTAGTCATTGCTAGAATCCAAGGAGCCAGTACAACCTGTTTTCATTTTGTCAAACTCCAGGGAATTTTAACATGTCAGATCCTTGATATTGTGTGTCTACTAGATTGGATAGTTGGATCCTAAAACTAAAGAACTATTCATTACATTTATTGACCATGTGTGCTTTATGGAAAGGTGCTCATTACCCATCAGATATCATGTCAAACAGATACATGTATAAATTCAGACGAAAGAACAGAAAGACAAATAAATGAATAGAAGGATCTTTTTTTTAAACCTTCCTTTTGATATCACAGCATCCTTAGGAGTTATGACTTCAAGAGTATGAATGAGGAAATCGCATGGAAGTCTGATCAGATGACTTGCATCTGCAAGTTCTCCTACATTCACAGAACAAGATGATAGCTATGAAGGTGAGAGAGATAACATGAAAGACACAGTCTATAAAGCTAGTAAAATGGACAATATGATAATATGTGAACCAAGACAAGTGATAAGATAAAGTGAAAGTTTCAAAGAGAAAAAGATTCTAAATAATGATTCAAACAGGGATATCCCTCATCTTCCATAAGAGAGATAATCTAGCTTTTGCTCTGAACTTGTGCTCCTAAGTTTTCCCATAAAAGAAATGTAACCTGATCAGTTTTAAAAGATATCCTAACACAGATCATCTAAAGAGTGTTTGTACACTCTATTAGGTAACATCAGTACCTTACTTCCACACCTATGCAATATATGGGAAATAATTTCCTAGCCCCAGGCTTCCACTCAGTGCTTTTGAAATGCTTTTAACTATGACTGTGGTAACAAAACTGTTTGAGACTCTACATACAGTCTCCTCCATCTCACAAGTGAAAAAAAATCTTCACAGTATAGCTGTTACCTTGGTTGTAGGGTGCACTCTGGTATTTTCTATTCAATTTTTTCTGTTCTAGTCTAGGAAATTCCAGTTCATTTATAAATGCTAGTCATGACCCACTAAATTGATTCCATGACCCATTTATGGATCACATAAAGCACTGTTTGGAAAGCACTGTTTTAACTGTCTAAAAGGTGACAAGGACAAGGTATAGAAATGAGCCAGTGACCACTTCAATGACCAAGGTGAGCTTGACTTCAAACATTGACAAAGGGTAGAGTCAAAAAGAGAAACAGTTGACATTCAGGAAATTGGCGTGAGAGGAACAGGGAGCATGGGTATGAGAGTTCTGGGAAGAGGAAACAAAGGTTAAATGTGTCTTCCTGAGAAAACTACCCTGCAAGCCCTGAAAGTTCACAAGGAAAATTCCCAGTTCATTAAAGAAAATATACAACAAATTTAATAAGTCTCCAGTATTTAGGTTTATCACTTTTCTGACCAAAGTTGTGCATGCAAAATAGATAGATAGATAGATAGATAGATAGATAGATAGATGGAAATATGGATCTAGATGCAGATAGATGATATAAATATATATAGTTGTAGAATATGCAAACATACATATGTATTATATATACATATATATATATATATATATTGTGAACAGAAAAGTAAAGGCAGGAGAGAAAATAAGATATTCACAGAATGTTACTAACTTCTTTTAGCCCCTTGAATATTCTCTCTCTCTCTCTCTCTCTCTCTCTCTCTCTCTCTTCAACCCTCAATTTTCTTGATGCATTTATTCTTTTTTTAAGATTGATTAATGAGTGTGTGTGGGATCCGTGTGTAGTATATGCATACAGTATGGGTGCCCACTGAGGCCAGAGGCATCTGACTCCCTAGGAGCTGGTGCCCTAGGTGGCTGTGAGCTAACTGATGCAGGAACTGAGAATTGAACTCAAGTCTTTCAGATACGTGACTGCTCATAACCACTGAAGTATCTCTCCAGCCATGTGTCATGTACTCTTCAACTCTCCAAATTCTATTAATATTGACAATAAAGTAAATTTCAATAATTAAACAAATGTGCCTTTTAGAATATTCTTTTAAGAGAAGGATTAGAGGTCAACAATCAAAATGAGTGGACAAATTACTCCTTCATGTTTCCTTCAAAATTAATAGGGGCAACTACAGGTCAAGGCTAGCTTCAAAAGAGGCGCAGCCATTCAAGCTGATAACATTCAAGCTAGAAACAGACGGTTGCTAAATATGCAGCCCAATCTTTCATTTCACTAACAAATGTCACAGACGGGGAAATTATGAACTTTAGGAAACTGGGTATGACTCCATATGAAATCTAACTTGTTCTCTAGTCACAATTTCATGTGACCAGATAAGGAAGCACATGTCTCGAGAGGCCCTCTGTAGCAATTAGAGATGTCACACAGTACATGATCTCCAAGAACTGACTTGATCACCACTCTGGATTTTTGAGGGAGGGGAAATGTGAACTTGAGGAGCTCCCACGTGCTCCGTAAGACCAGAGCACTAAAGGACACAAAAGTGAAAAGCTACAAATTGACAATGACTGATACATCCAATCGATAAGTTAAAGTTTAGCCCCAGTTAATACATTCTGTGAAAAAAATCTCTTCAGCTCTTGCTCTTTAATTCAGTCCTCTGGCTAGAAACCTCACCAGATATTCTCACACTCGAGAGAACTGCCCTTATGACATGATATGAATATTCACAGTTATGTCAGTGGTCGCCAACTACTTCTATGACAGAATCGTGTATTAATGAATCCAAGTTTCCTCATAAGAGAGGACATATAAGAAATCACAGATGTATACTCATGGGCTCCTGTAGACTCTTTGGAGTTTAGAAGATCCTGCTGTACATTGTTAGCATCTAAGCCACAGACCCTTGCTGCATTTCTCACATGAAACCCCGTCTTTTCTAACTATGAGAACAGCACCAGAACTAGTATCACTCTTCAGAATCCTCTTGCTGTTTAGTAGAGAGAAGAAACAGTAGATATATGCATATGACTGCATATTCCATGAGCTTGTGAATATCTAAGGAGGATTGAAGAGGCCATCAGATTCCCCTGGAGATACCATGAGTGACCCACCTTGGGTGACTGAGCACAGCTCAGGGCAGAAAGTGCTCTTAACTGCTCAGTCATCTTTCCAATCCCAACTCATAACATTTTACCAACTCAAAGTAGCTCACAATGGAAGAATGAACAAATAAAGGAATGATTTAGAGGTATCTATACTAGTCACCAAATCAAATCATCTTAATTTTCCCAATTACTAAGTCTCTTGACATTTTCTTCCCCCCCCCCAAGAGCAGAAGACAATTTTCTCCCCAGAAAAGCTTGAACTTGGTCATCCCACTATGAGGATAAGGATTTGTCACCCTGGATCGATTTTCAACACTTCAACAAATAGCCTGCAGTAGCTTTACAGGCTGTTAGCAGATTCGGCTCAGTCAAAGTAACACTAAATGTTCTTGAAGCATTTTGATGCAGCTTTCTAGATGGCTACAGAAAGCAAGAAGGAAAGAGAACCAAGAAGAACCTTTTTCCTCACTGTCTGGACTTCATTCTCAAGGATACAATACTATAGCTAGTGTATCTATGGTAACAGATACAGTGGTGTGTCTGTGTTCATATGTATACTCATTTTTACCTATATATAGTTAACAATTCATATAACTTCTGGTTTTTTTGTTGTTGTTGTTTTATAACCAATACCAAGGTTGGCCTAAGGCTTATCCACTTACTATATATATGTATATGTGTATATGTATATAGATAGATAGATGATATAGTTATAGATAGAGATAGATAGAGATAGAGATAGATAGAGATAGATAGATAGATAGATAGATATAAATAGATATAGATACAGATATAGATACAGAGACAGAGACAGAGACAGAGATAGAGATAGCTTCAGTGAACATTAAAAAATGTTGAAATAGTAGATATATTCTAAGTTTCTAGTAAAAAACTAGTGAAGAATCTCCATTTTAGCTAACAAACCAGCCACTATCAGGAAATAAATATGGCTGCCAATAGCAAGAGTCAGTTTATACCTCAACATGAGTTAAAACTGAGTTAGAAGCTGCTCATCAAATCACATGAAGTTCAGCTAAAAAAAAACTTAGAATGGCCCTGTTAAGTTACTGATCCTGACAAGTTCTATAATTTATCTTAGCTTTTTTTCTCTTTTTTGTTTTTGTTTGTTTGTTTTAATCAAGCAAAAAGATAAAAGGGTTGGATTTTTTTCTTTTTTTAGCTGTTTGAGAAGTTAGGAAAACCACAAAGCTCATCTGGGGATATCTGGTCCTTTCATAAGACAAACTACTAAGTTTGGAAGTGACAGGTGTAACTGAGTTCAAGCCCATTTTGAAGATGTTCTCGACTGTCATCTTCACAGAGATGTGATACATCCCCGATAAGAATGACAGATTGGCTCATTACCTACTGAGAACGGTTGGGAGATGAACTACCCTAAAAGCAACAGGATGAATTTCGACTTTCTTTAAACCTGGCATGGAGGTTCACTGGTGAATACCTATTACCCACAAACATGAAAAACACTCTAGCTGACACACGAGCTGTTTGCTAGGATTACCTGGCTTCTAAATCAACAATAAAATTTCAGATCAGGTTTGCAAGAAACAAATGAATATCAGCAAAGGCTCATTGAAATGAATCAACCTTGTCTTCTAGAATGCAAGAAAGAAAACAGCACAGTGACCTCTCAAGTCTGTCTTGTAACAACTGTCATAGGTTTCCTGCTGCTTTAATAAATGGTCTTCAAGACCATTATTAAGATAAGTGACTGATTCCTGGAGGTACTCATCAACATTCAACCTAAGTCTTTAAGATAGTTCCCTAGATACAAATTTTCAAAGTTGTCTACTAAAATCTAAGAATAGCAAAATGATCATCTTAGCTCACACTTTATATACCCACGGAGTAATGGAATCATCCTGCTAAATTACTGCTTCTGACACAGATACTGTAATTTTATCCCACTCACCTATTGGATTTATGCACTGGGAAGAAACTTCTTTGATTAGAGTCATTAAAATATTTTGCATTTGAAAATGCCACAGTTAGGCCTATGATAGCAGTGAATGGAGAAGACAACGGATAGGGAGAGAGCTCTGAGGAGCTGGGGCATGGATGTGCCTTACTTAGATGACCTGACTTCCGGTTTTTTTTTTTTTTACTATGTTAATATGCAAGTATAGCATTTACCGGTATGGTAGCTTCCACAAGCCGGACACTTGATTGCAGTGTAAGGTGAAATGCATGAAATGCATGCAGCTGAGCGCTCTGCATTTTGTCTGCCTGAGCAGAGTTCACACAGGGCAGTGGCAAGATGGAATATGGAACTGCAAGTAAGCAACATTTCTCTATGGTCTCTGATTCTGTCCCTGACTCCAGATTCCTGTCTTGACCTCTTACCCTGGCTTCCTTCCTTGACAGAGTGTGACACAGATGTATAAGCCAAATAAACTCTTCCCTCCCAAGTTGTTTTGTCCTGGTGTTTGTAACAGTAACAGAAACCAAACTATGAAATCCTTTTAGACCTATTACCAGGTCCTAGTAAGCCTTCTACTTCTAGTTCTTTTGGTTGATGTTGTTATTGTTATTATTAATTATTAATATATCATTATTTTCCACACATGAGATAAAACGTGATGCCATTTTTTTATTTTTTTCACTTATTTTGCCTATTTGGTAACCTCCATTCCATCCATTTTACTGAAATAATATGAGTGATTTTTCCTTCATGCATGAGTAATATTTAACTGTATATATATATGTCATACAATTTTTATCTATTCATCTGTTAACAGATATCCTGATTCTGTAGGTTGACTGTTCTGTATCCTGCTGTTATAAACACGTTTGCAGCTGACTCTTAGACATTCTGGCTTTATTTCTCCATTTTGGTGCTATCTCTCATCACGTGGTAATCCTGTTTCTATCCTTTAAGAAACCTCCTCACTGTTTTCTGTAGTGTCTACCTCCCCACCTATGGTGAATAATGATATCTTTTCCTCTACATTTTCACCAGAATTTATTATTTTTTGCTTTGGCTTTTGTTACTATAATCAATAAAAGGAGGATGAGATGGAAAGTAATAATATTTGATGTATACTTCTCTCTTGGCAAAAGACACTGAGGGATTTGTGTGTGTGTGTTTCTTGTTTTTTTGTAGCTTTTTGTTAAAATATATCACATTTAGTGTGTGTGTGTGTGTGTGTGTGTGTGTGTATGTGTGTGTATGTGTATGTAGAGGCACATATAGGCACATATGTGTATGTAGATGTGGATGTGTAGTGGGCACAAGTAGATGATGTTAGAGGAGGGGGATTATTCCTTTTGACATGTTGTTCACTTTCGGGTTTTGAGACAGTGTCTCTCATTGCCAGAGCTTACCCAGGGAAGCTGCCATTACGGGTCAGAGATCCCCAGGGTCTGACTGCCTATCTTCCCCACTCTTGCTGTGGGATCACAAGCATGCACCATCCTGCCTGAAATTCCTTTTAACCACTGGTACAGGGATGGAACTCGAGACCTCACACCTTCAGGCAGGCAGTTTATGGATTGAGGCATTATTCTAGACCCATACACACCACTTTTATAGTATATTATTATTAGAAATTGTAATGTAAGAGTTTGGCATAACATCTCTCTTTGGCTAAAGGGAGTGATCCTTTGTTTCTTGGCTACTCATGATTTATAGTTCTCTAAACTTTATATGTGGCAATGACTCCTTTTAATTTTCTGGACAAATGTGTTTTTGTTTTCAACTAATTTGGTAATAGAGGGCAAGTGGAAAGGAGTGGGATTTGATCTGTTAAATATTTCATTAAAATACATTTAATGGTGTATTTACTCATGGTGTTTCACTCATTTAATCCCATCACTAACTTGGTAGACAAGAGAAGGTGGATCTCTGTGAGTTCAAGGCCAGCCTGGCCTACAAAGAGAGTTTCAGAACAACCAGGGGCTGTTACACAGAGAAACCCTGTCATGAAAAACAGAACGAAATACACATACAAATACATAAATAAAACAAAAAGGAAGGAAGAGAAGTAAAAGAAAGGAAAGAAAGAGAAAAAAGTCTTTACTGAGGAGTTTTAATAAGCCAGGGATACACTGTGAACAGGATCCAGAAATCATTTAATGTATCTTTGGAGGGGAACCTTCAATGGCAACAGGGTTATGAAGTTGAGCCATCCTGGACGATAAAAGGCTTATGCTACACAGTAAATGTGGTGATAAGTACTTGGTACTTCCTTTTGAGGTTTCCCACTGTGTCCTGTTAACCCCATGTACTAAACAGCCTACAGAGTGCACCATATCTGTTCAGTAGCCCTCATCTTTTACAAGTTGTCTGGGGAAAATTGCTCTAGCATCTCATCTTCTCTCTCCACATCCATTCAATGTCACCCTGAACCCATCAGCCCACTTTCCTCTACTCTGTAATCTAAATTACTTTTTAAAGATGGAAATCTGATTAAGACATTTCTACTCAAGCTTTTTAAATGGCTTTATCTATTTTTAAGATAAAATAAAATCTTCTAGGGTATCCTCTCATCTCCCTTCTCTCTTGCATTATGCCCTCTAAGAAGATGAAACTTTTGATTCTTCAAATTCATCGGTATTCCATTTCCATCTCAGCATAAGTGTCACTTCTGAGAAATCATCTCTGATACACTACAGCATGCTACCTGCTTCTCCATTTGTAAGTCATTTGTGGTGTCATCTTATGATTTGTTTAATAAATACACAAAGAAGTCTCTTGATTGACACCAGGAAAACAACACTAGCTCAGAACTATTTATTTGTCTGTCTGTTGCTATTTATATAAATGTTCTGATCTTATTTTCTTGTACTTTTAAATAAATTTTGAATCAAGACTCATATATTTTTATCTCTTATCAAACTCAATAAATGATGTAGCTTATTCTCCTCATTAGTTTATCTATGTTTTTGACATGTTACCCAAAACATAATCCACAGCTAATAAGCATTTATAAATTGAATAGATAATCCAATGAATATCTTATTTCCCACTTAGAGTTTGTTCTCTGGAAATATGAAATACGTGGTATTCTCTTCTTCTCCATGCTGACCTGCTGCTCCTCTGGGCTGTCTCCCCATCTCTTAGTCCATGTAGAAGTAGAAAGAGAGAGCTTTAAAGATGGCAGTTGCCTAGCTAGTGATTAATTAAATGGAACTTCCTAAAGGGAGGATTTTCTTCCAAAGGGCTGAATGACCACAAAATGAAAAGGTAAAGGATAAAGGGACAGTGGAGAAAGTGGAGACCTAAAATTGTAAAGAAGACAAAGGTGTTTCCATCAGGAGGATCAATGGAGGACCAGGAGAGAACCATTGCCAAGATGTTCTTAAACTATGGACCATTGACAATCTGTTGCCTAAAAACAGATCATTTTGAAAATTTATTTTATTTTTAACAATTCCATGAGTCCTAAATTTACCTAAATTCTACCTCTTTCCCACTCTAACTCCTCCTGTTCCCCCACTCTCTCACAATTCACACCTCTTTCTTAGTTGTTGTTATACACACACACACACACACACACACAGAGTCTACTGAATTTACTCTCTTGTATATCATGTCCTCTTCCTTAGTTGTTATTATTTTACACACACACACACACACACACACACACACACACACACACACAGTATGCTACTGCATTCATTTAGTGGGTTTTATGGCCCACCCCCCAGATGAAGAGAACATGATTTTAAAGTACAGGTAGGTACAGGAATGGAGACAAAGCAATATGAGCATGGGCTTAAAGGAAGGACCTTCTTCAGGTACAAAGTACAACTGAGTAGAACAGCTACCACTTTTCTTATGCCCTACATAAACAGTAGACATATTGCTGCTATTGGTGGAGTACTTTGTTACACAAGCATACAAAACTATGAACAAAGGACATCTACTCACTCAGCTGTTTTGGCTCCAGGTAGCATGGAAACTTATGGCATACACATGTCAGCAATATCTGTAACTGCATTGCTTATTTGAGTCAACTTTCCTTTTCAAATTAAAACTCTCTCAATAAAAATATTTAACATTGGTGCAAACTTTTAACATATTCTGTACCAATTGTTATCCATTTGCATATCTGTTGTCATTGATTAGCGGTGGACAAGTAGGCTATGGACATCCACTGGCAGATATTTTAAAGAACTGGTTTTGGGGAAATCACTGGCATTCATCTCAGGCATTTCCCTTTCCCGATGCATTACTTGCTGTTAAATAACCAACTCTCATGACTCACCGAGCTGTTGTTAGAAATGCTGATGTGTTAAATCAATGTGCAGCAAAAAAGTGCATTTCATATTTAATAATGAATCGGTACACTTTTTATCCAACCCAATACTCTCCATGTATTGATACTACAGGCAGTTTTTAAACATTATTTTTATGTTTTTATGTGTACACATTTGTATGTGTGTATTTGCTTGCATGAGAGAGAGAGAGAGAGAGAGAGAGAGAGAGAGAGAGAGAGAGAGAGAGACCATATTTTAGAGGATCATATCACACAGCTATTTTACTTACAAAGTGATTATTTGCATATGAAATAAAAGAAAATAATTGTGAATTTTTATATTCCAAGTAAAGTTTATTTATTTAGTAACAGAAAAATAATCTTATTCAAGTCAAAAATTTCACTACTGCCATTTGATCATTGAAAATCAAAAGTGCTAATAAACAGTTAAACTAAAACGGAAGGCAAATTTTAAGGAACATTTCATTGTACTTTTCTTTCTAGAGCTTTACAAAAACAAATCTTTTATGAAGATATTTGACAAAACATTCCTATACTGAGACCAACAAGTTTGGTAAAAGGAAGAGATCTCGATCAACTTATAGCTTTGGCGGAGAAAAATATATCTTTGCACATTTTCCATGCTTTCATTATGAAAATTAATAAGTGGTTTTGTATGCTAGATAATCAAAATAAGTGCTCATTTTGCATCTAGAAGATTGCGTATCAAGAAGTAGAAGTGACAAAAGGTCACCAAAGCTGAGAACAAGAGACTGGCAGGACGATGCATCCACTACTGTTAAATAAGAGACTTAACAAGCAAAATGAAGATTTCTACAAGCTTGAGAAAACTTGGTTTTGAGATATTTTCCCCTCAGAATAAAAACTATGTCATTTATAGCTCTTCTAGATTTGGGGGAAAGGTAGGTAGCTGACTTAGGTGTCATCTGCCTATTACTAATACATTCCATTTTATATATTGATTCTGAATAGTTTCAAATTTCTCTTCCCAACTCCAAAAGGTCTTCTACTGTATTTTAGCTACACACACACACACACACACACACACACCCACACACACACCTCTAAGCCTCCCATTTCTTATCTATAATTCTGTAGTATTGGTGACATTTACAATATCTTTGCAAAGGGGTTTTATAAGATTCTCTGGGTAAAGCACATTGTCTGGACTGTGGTAAGATTTCATTAAATCTCAGCTATTAAAACTACTACTACTGAGATTAAGCTCATACATGATATCCTTAGAAGTTAGAGTGTGTATTGCTTAAAATAGGCTTGGGTTTGGTTCTTTCCTATGATAGAGTGCAGTATGTTTGGCTCTTAGGAAACAAAATTAGGTGCTGTGTCATGGATACGTTCTGACCATAGACTCCTTGTGGGATTATGAAAGTCAGAAAATGTTTTTCCACTGGAGTAAATTTTCATGTGACTCTGAATTCAAGGAGCCTATGTTTTATTTCAAATTAGACAACAAAAAAGATGTTTGGTTAAAACAGCCAAGTTTTAACCAAAATCAGCAGAGTGAACCCTAAATATCTTGGTAAAAAACTGGTATTCTACAACTGAAATACTTGTTGTACTTCTCTGAATAAAATGGGACATTCATTACTGTGATGTTCAGAAGTAATGTTCAGCACCTCATAAATGCTAGCAAATGTTATATGGACTTTCTAATTAAAATCTCATGACAACCATTAATAGTGGATATTTAACTTCTCCCACTTTATGAAGAAGAAAATTTGAATCTTTAGAAGAATTAAGTAACCTTCTTAAGATTACTGTAACATAGTTTGTTGGCTCTTAAAGCCAACTGTCAAAGATCAAAAATTTAACTTGAAATTCTTTAATTGATTTACGTTAGGTGATTAATCATGGAAAGTAAATCTTTGCATTATTGTTGTAAAACTAGTAGGTAGTAGGCGAGACTTTGGTTTTGGACACAGTTCTTTTGACATCACACACTACTGAACCACTAATTGTGACTCTCATTTTGCTCTGCTATGTGATGCTACACAACACTTTATTTGTTTTATTGCTTAAAAATTCCACACATATGTAAAATGCACTTGATCAAGTCTATCCCCATTCCTGCTCTATAAACTCCACCATAATTCCTTCCCTAGTCCATAAAATACCAAGTCCACTTAGTACTGCTGTATATGAGTGGATGTAGATCCATCTAGTAGGACATGGACAGCCTCTCAGAAACTGCATCTCTGAAACTGACACTTCCTTCCCAACAGACATCAATTACCAAGAGTTCTTCAGCAAGTGAATGTGCATACTCACATAAGCACACACATAACAATATAATTATTAAAATATTTAAAGCAGTATATAAAAATAAACACTTAAGAAAGCCAATTGTCTATAACAACAAAAATCTACTTGAAAAATTCAGGAAAACAGTTTTATTGACATTACATGAAAAAGAATAAAGTATTTTTTAGAAAAAAAAAAACACGTGACTTGTTTTTATTCTTTAACTATCACCTGGCTTTGGTCCCGTTGCCCTTTCCAGATCTATTTTTCTTCAGTCTTGGCTCCCATGCCTTTCACGTTCCCCCATTCCTTGTTCCTATGCTGTGTAGAAAAAAACTTTTTTTGTAAAATTACATTTTAACAGCAAAGTCCTTAAGAGGAAAGATGTTCCAATGGGAGGTGAAATATCCCATCCCACAGGCAAACTCTTTAAACTCAGGAAGTAAATAAATCAAAAGCTTCAGGAAGTTCCTGATGCTGAGCAGATTCACTAGGTCCTGCTCTTCCCAAGAGTACATAGACAGTAAGGGCTGCAGAGTGATACTCTCAGAGCTGCCTGATTCCTGAAAGAAGCATAGAGTAGCTGAGCTCTAGCAGAACAGCTGTGATACCCAGAAAGGGTATCTCCAACTGGCACAGGGGGAGTGAGTCATTCTAGTAGCACTTTGGCTGTCCTTTATTTCTGTCCATAAACAGATAGCTTCTAATATGTTATAAAGCAATCAAAATTACACAAACACCATAACTAGTGAAAATTATATAAAATTTGTTCTTTGTAGATATCCTATAGCACTGACGGTGCTTACATGCATATAAATGTTTGATAAAATCTACTCTAAAACATGTATACCTTTCTTCTAAGTAGTCTATGCACACTTATGGTTTCATGTACTGTGCTCTATGCATCCAGAAGAGGTTTCAGCACACTAACTAGCAATTTTGCATGGTATTTCACTTTAATTTGTATGTGTGAAGCACTTGGGAGCATTCCGTTTTCATCCTTTATATCCAAATTATCAGATATGCCAAAGTTACACAAGAACTAAGGGAGAATTTATTTATGAATTCAGATGCCCCAATTGCTTAGAAATATAAATTTATGAAATGTAAATGAAACCAAGTATTGTCTATAGGCAATTAGGGGATGGGTCAAATTTGCTAGAATTTTAAATAGACTGTGGAATGTAACTCAAATAATGATTTCTTGAAAGAGAATACATGTTCTTGCATTTGTAACTGTAATGAAATAAGAACTTTTTAAAAAGTAAAACTAAGCAATACTACAGAGCAATAGTGTTAAAAACTGCATGGTATTGGTACAGTGACAGGCAGGAGGATCAATGGAACAGGATTGAAGATCCAGAAATGAACCCACACACCTATGGCCACTTGATCCTCGACAAAGAGGCTAAAAACATCCAATGGAAAAAAGATAGCCTTTTCAACAAATGGTGCTGGTTCAACTGGAGGGCAGCATGCAGAAGAATGCGAATTGATCCATTCTTGTCTCCTTGTACTAAGCTCAAATCCAAATGGATCAAGGACCTCCACATAAAGCCAGACACTCTGAAGCTAATAGAAAAGAAACTGGGGAAGACCCTTGAGGACATCGGTACAGGGAGAAAGTTTCTGAACAGAACACCAATAGCGTATGCTCTAAGAACAAGAATTGACAAATGGGACCTCATAAAATTACAAAGTTTCTGTAAGGCAAAGGACACCATCAAGAGGACAAATCGGCAACCAACACATTGGGAAAAGATCTTCACCAATCCTACATCAGATAGAGGGCTAATATCCAACATATATAAAGAACTCAAGAAGTTAGACTCCAGAAAACCAAACAACCCTATTAAAAAATGGGGTACAGAGTTAAACAAAGAATTCTCACCTGAAGAACTTCGGATGGCGGAGAAGCATCTTAAAAAATGCTCAACTTCATTAGTCATTAGGGAAATGCAAATCAAAACAACCCTGAGATTTCATCTTACACCAGTCAGAATGGCTAAGATTAAAAATTCAGGAGACAGCAGGTGTTGGAGAGGGTGTGGAGAAAGAGGAACACTCCTCCACTGCTGGTGGTGTTGCAAATTGGTACAACCACTCTGGAAAGCAATCTGGCGGTTCCTCCAAAAACTGGGCACCTCACTTCCAGAAGATCCTGCTATACCACTCCTGGGCATATACCCAGAGGATTCCCCACCATGTAATAAGGATACATGCTCTACTATGTTCATAGCAGCCCTATTTATAATTGCCAGATGCTGGAAAGAACCCAGGTATCCCTCAACAGAAGAGTGGATGCAAAAAATGTGGTACATCTACACAATGGAGTACTATTCAGCCATTAGAAACAATGAATTCATGAAATTCTTAGGCAAATGGATGGAGCTAGAGAACATCATACTAAGTGAGGTAACCCAGACTCAAAAGGTGAATCACGGTATGCACTCACTAATAAGTGGATATTACCCTAGAAAACTGGAATACCAAAAACATAATCCACACATCAAATGAGATACAAGAAGAAAGGAGGAGTGGCCCCTGGTTCTGGAAAGACTCAGTGAAGCAGTATTCGACAAAACCAGAACGGGGAAGTGGGAAGGGGTGGGTGGGAGGACAGGGGAAGAGAAGGGGGCTTACGGGACTTTCGGGGAGTGGGGGGCTAGAAAAGGGGAAATCATTTGAAATGTAAATAAATTATATCGAATAAAAAAATTAAAAAAAATAACCTATCTCCTAACTAAAAAAAAAAAAAAAAAAAAAAAAGTAAAACTAAAAGTGAATTGATTTATCGGCATAGATAGACCATCCAAGATGTTACCCTCAAAATTCTTATTCTGATCATGTATAACAAAAACAACTACTATAAAAGTACATTTTTGCTATTTTTCTGGTAAAATGCGTATGCTAACTTTGGGCATTATAAAGGTTAGTATTGCCTGCTTGACAGGTTATGCAGTCTCCTAGAAGACAAGCCTCCAGTCACATCTGTAAGAAATGTTCTTAGCTTTGGGGCATGCCTATAATGGATTGTGTCTATTTGCTAATTGATGGGAAGACCCATCATAAGGGTAGGCAACATGGCTCCTTGAACTTGGGTTCTGAACTGTGTAAGGGAAGAAAGCTCACCAAGTGAAAGCCCGTCCTCCTGTTGTCCTATCTAACTGTGGATAATATAATGAGCCCAAGCAAACAGCTCCTTCCTCACTGGCTTCCTCAACAGGACAGACTGCACCTCTGAACTAGGAGCTAGAAAAGACCCCTTTTCTGTATGTTGCCTTTGTCATAGTATTATAAAAACTATTTTAATTTCTTACTTATTCATCTTGTGTATTTCTGTGTGTATATGTGTGTGCACATATACACCTGTGCACGTGCATTTAGCTAAGGAGGCCAGAAAAGGGTATTGGGTCTGCTGGAATTGGATTTACAAGTGGTTGTGAACCATGTAGTTTCTGA
Source organism: Apodemus sylvaticus (assembly GCF_947179515.1). Classification (NCBI taxonomy): domain Eukaryota; kingdom Metazoa; phylum Chordata; class Mammalia; order Rodentia; family Muridae; genus Apodemus; species Apodemus sylvaticus. The sequence continues at coordinate 8,945,339 of NC_067488.1, forward strand.
GAATAGAACTCTGGTCCTATGAAAAAGATCCAGTACCACTAACTGCTGAACCACCTCTCTAGCCCTGTATCAAATTTGTTATCACAGTGACAGAAAAGTAACTAAGACATGCATCTGTTCCTTCTTTCATAGTCTCTGTGCTTAGACAATGTTGATTTTTTTCACTTAAGATGTTTTTCCCCACATGGTACTAAACCTTACAAACAACTGCAACGAAGAAGATGCCAGTTGGTTCGCCAGAACTGATGAGAAAGGTTTCCTCTATCCACAATGCCTACCTCTGATTCAGCATATAAACAACTGCTCACTCCACAGCACTCCCCCAAAATAACCAAATTATTCTTATACTTAGCAGTATTGTATTAAATACAGGTGAGTACAGAATGTGGCTCTGAAGTATTTCCAAACTGTAAGATATAAGGAAATCCAATAAGTAGCCATTCTATGTGATTTCTCCTAGAAGTCTCCTACTGAAGGAAACTAGGCTCATTCTAGAAAAACAGGAAAAAAAAAAGGCAGTGTTGACATGAAGCCCCGCTCCATCCAGTAGCAACCTTTAGACTGAACAGGAGATAAACAGTTATGAAATCAATTTATATCACAGAATGATAGATCAGTCTATAAAGCAAAGGCTTTAAAGTCCCTGTAAAAATCCCTTATCTAGTCTAGAAGGATGAAGGATAGAATCTGAAGCTAAAAGAAGATATAAACATTTATGCTGTCTGTTTATTTTATATAAAGGAGGAAAGAAAATCAAAATTTGACTTTTCAAATAATCCTATTTGCTTTGGATGATATAGAGGAAAAGGGAAACATGTCAGAAATAAAGTCATCCTCTGGTAACATGCTAGGAAAGTAATCAATGTATTTATATTGCTGGACTGATAAACTTCACAGTTTAGATTAGAAGATGAGTAAGTTGTAGCTACTCGTGTAGTATAACTCTGCAGTACAAATATTGGAAAACAGAGAAGGAACTGAAGTTTACAACCAGTTTCCTTGTGTTTTAGAATCTTGTAAACCCAGAGTTAAATAATGATCTGAATGACGTCATTGGTATCCTAAAATGCGCTCTAAGAAGAATGGACTGGGAGGTAGAACAACCAGCATCCTGGTTCTACTACAGCATGTAAAAAGTGGACAAGACCATGACCATGAAAAGAGCCCCTTCTCAAGGGTAAGAGCATTGCTCATACTCAATCTCAAACATAACAAATAATTTAATAAAAGTTCCTAAGATTCAAAACTACAACTAATTGGTGATTCACACATACTGGGTGTCTTGATTTGCCACTTACCCCTCAAGACACACACATTTCTTAAAAACAGCTTTTTAATTTTAACTTTTAATCTTTTTATTGTGAACAAATGGAGTTTTCTCGTATAAACTGAAAATCTATACATAATTTTAAGGCTTTTCTTTAAATGGGACATTTACATGTCAATAGTAAAATCAGCATTCTTTTAAATTGTGAGTGGTGTATAATATATATAAATGTTGGAATACTGTATACTGTCCAAATCAAAATTTCAGTGAGGATGTCCATTATCTATGTTATTATGTGTAAGTATTAAGAGGCATCTAATGCTTTCCTTCCTAAGTGATTCAACCCTTTATCTGAGTATGACATCCTGAGCTAACATTAGCAGATTCGTATATAATTGTACATGCTGAATTGAATTGCACTGCCTTCAATGTAATTGTATGGGACAAAGTTCAGTTGAATTGAGGATGAGTTAACTTGGTTTGCAGTAAATTGAGTTTAATTGAGCTAAGTTTCAATGAACTGATGAAATCAAATAGACTAGATTGAAAAAGATGAGTTCCATTGTGGGGGACTCTGTTTCCTTGCTTCCTTCCTTTATCCCTAGGATGTTTTAGTACAAAGGATTTATTCAACAAATTTGTGAAATATAAATGAAAAGTAAAATAGCCATTTTTTATAATCAATTGTACTTTTACATTTAGTACCTGTGGGGAGCACTCTATTGTTTGATAGGAAGTTAGATCATGAACAAGAAAGAATCTGCTGACAAACTACTTTACTGTCAGACTTAACCCAGTAAATAGGCAAATAAGCTACAGAGAAAATTAGTTTCTACTGATTTTGTAACTATCAGAGAGTTGCTCACACTGAACACACTGAATCTGAGTTTGTACGACAGAGTAGCCTAATAAGTAATGGAAATAAATCTCATGTGGGGCTCAGCCTGTATGGTTGTATCTCAGGAAAGGTCACTGGTTTGCACAAGAGTAAGTAGTAATTCCATTTCACTAACCAAGATGCCTGCCTTTTGTGATCAAACTCATAAAATCCTCAAAGGATTTTCTCAGTTCATCGCATGGCTCTGACTCAAAGTCTCGAAGGGTGCTGGTTGATATCTCACTTCAAGCAAAGCAACAACACGATTGAGCATTGTTTTTGAAATGTTCATCTAACTGCGAAGTGATGTCTACTTTGGAAAGCATGAGACCTGAGGATTCCAATATTCATTTCCAAAGACATGACGCTGATGGTTTGACTCCTATGCTTCTAGGTTCTAATTGATGCTGAATCTCCCTCTCACAAGCCACAGCCTACAGATCTATTCCTCTAGGATCCATTTGAGACTACTTTATGTTTCTGCTCTATACTTACTCTTAGTCTCATGCTCCAGGCTCTAAATACCACCCAATGGAATTCTCATCTCAGATTCTAACCTTATCTCTATTTTCTGTTCAGTTTCCTGGTTTGCAGACACTTCAAATGTCTCCCAAGCAGCTTCAAACATTGACTCATTTTGTTCTTGAAACACATGTTCCTTTCTGTGCCCTCTCCTTTGTCTTAAATGCTATTCATGGGTATTTCATTCCTCCAGATTCAAACCTGGGAAGTTATTCTTGATTGCCTTTCTACCAATCCTTGCTTACCTCTTCCAGTTCCTAACTAGAGAAATACTTTCTATGAGTGCTGGGGAACTAGTTAGAAAAGCATATGTCATGGTCTTCCAGTGTATTCTGGCTCTTCTCAAACTACAGAGTTCCATTTGTGGCAATCCAAAATTAACATTGCTAGTATATTATCCAATAATTCTTATGCTATAGTATAAAAACCACTTGGTGACAGGCACTTCAGAACATATTATATACAAGTCTTCTGGTTACTTCCATGCCTGTGAGTGTGTGTGTGTGGGTGTGTGTGTGTGTGTTTGTGTGTGTGTGTGTGTGTGTGTGAGTGTGTGTGTGTGTGTGTGTGTGTGTACGCCATCTTTTCACTGAACAAATGAAATGCTTCCTTAAAGAGTTTCAGTCAAGTCATTCCTTAACCTGTAAGACTCTGGCAAGCCTTAGCTTACCAGGGACCCCTTGAGTGAACAATGTGGAACTGAGAATCAATGTAAAAAGCAAGAAGAATTTATTGTTCCAAATTAGGGACATTCTATACCTGAAGGATAGGTGGGGACCCCATCCAGCCTGTTTGGTCAGTCTTTATACAGTTTGAAAGCAGCAGCCATTAGGCACAATGTGATTGGTAGAACAGAGAGGGAGGTTAGGGACTCTTGAAGGTGGGTGATCGATTTTTTTCATCTTTTCTATGTCTTAGTCTATGGCAACCCTGAACTCTTGGTAGCTTTTGTCTCATAGTACTAGGGAAGAAGTCCCTGTCACTACCCCCGCTCCACCCAGTCTAAGTAAGAGAGACACTGTCAAGGCAGTGAAGGTTTCTCGTTTGGTATGATAGTCTTCTTTATCTATTTAATATTTTTATAAGGATGGTAAACCAGCCTGGGCTGAATTAACTAACCGAATTAATATATAAAGATCTCTGGATATATTTAGGACACCAAGGTATACACAGGGGGTGAGCTCAGTTGAGCAAGCCCACCATCTATTTCAGCTGGGATGACATATGAAGCAGTCTGGGCAGGAGAATACAAAATATTGTAGAGGGACCAGTGGGAGGAGAGGACATGGCCCAGGCAAAGGTCTATGCCAGTCACGCCAGACACTGCCTGTAGGGTGAGTCTTACACCCGACTTCTGGGCCCATCGGACTTGTTAGACAGGCTAATGTTAGGGGAAATGAATGCAATCTCTTCATAATATAGGAGAGCTTTGTCATAGCAAAGCCAGAGAGAGCAAGTCACTTCAGGCCTGGATCCATTGAGCACTAGGAAGCTCTTGCTGACAAGCTGTCAGCAGGGCCAGTTCTGAGGGACCAGGAGGGAGTCTTTTCTGGATGCTGGGGGGGGGTCATAACAGTAGTTGACCCCACCTGGGTTGGTGTCAGGGGCTTGGGCTTCGGTAGCTTATGGGGGCCACCTCTAACCTCTTTATTGGGTCTCACAGGGATGGTAGGGTCTTCTATATTGAGTTTGATGATAAAAAGGAGTCCATCATCATATCTTTCCTGGTATAGTCTGAGGCCCCATGTCTTATTCTTTAGCTATCTATCTTTGGCCTCTTTTCCTTTCTGGGTAAACTGCACAGTGATTGGGTTGTAAAAAAAAAAAAGTTGAAGCATTGACCCTCTCCGATCTACAACCCTGAGGGCTCTTGGGTTCCCCAGGAGACAACAGGACATGTCTCTGAATGAATGTTCCCCAATGAGCTGTGATATTCCCCACAAATGTCCAGTGTGAGCCCCCTTTCTCCACAGGATCTGCTCACTATGATTAAATCTCAGCTTGAGTTCTGGTTCCAGTAGGTGCCTCCCAAGGTCTCACAGCCCCAGGCAACACATTAGAAGTTTTTTTGGCCCCTGCAGTGATGGGCTAAGGATTTCTCATCTCGGGGGCATATACAAATTAGGACCTCTAAGAGGTGGTCTCTTAATTGGGGTGTCTGTATCACGGCACTAGTGAGCATGAGGCTTTTTCATGACACTTGGCAAGCCTCTCTTTATCTCTTGGTTCAGAATGTCCCAGGTGTCTAACCCAGCCGCCAGGTCACACAGGTCAAATGTTAGGGGTAGCCACCAGGTGAAATGGGGGTGGGCTTCTGTTACCCTGGCCACCTCTGTCACCCATTAGGGTTGATGATACAATCTAAGTCAGTCTGGCTGGCGGCTGAGGGCTAGATCTGTCACTCAGCCCCAGAGTCAGAACCCTCATCAGGATCAGGAAATATTTTATCTTTGGTAGCTCACCGAGTTATCTTGAGCTTTAAAGGGTTGTTTGTCTTCTTTATGCTCTAATACAGGTGGTCTGTAGGGAGTGGACAGGTCACTAGTTTCACATGAGAAGCATGTAACTAGGCAGCTATGTCAGCAGCATCAAGTAGGGGCCCTTCGAGAGGGGTTCTAGGGACTGAGTACGATGTGGGCAAACATAGAATAGACAGTGTCACCAAACTGGAACTGATGTGGCACCTCAGTCATTCCCGGAGCATCAAGGGCAGACAGGTGTGACCATATTTCTCTCTGAACTGCCTCAAGGGCCACCACTCTTTTGACAAGGTCTTGATCTCCTTCTTGGGAGATCAAGGTTAGGTCCGATGGCTGCCAATGGAGTTGGGCCTCCATAGAGGATCTCAAAAGGTGTTAGATTAAAATGATATGGGGTGTTCTGGGCTTAGAACAAGGCCAAGGGAAGTAGTACCATCCAGTCTCCACCAGTTTCTAAGGTCAGTTTAGTCAAGGTCTCCCTTAAGGTTTTATTTATCATTTTTAGCTAGCCTGAACTCTAAGGAAGAATGGTATATATAAGAAAGTTTCTAATCTGGCTCTAATACATTCTCCAATCCCTGGCTTACCTGAGATATGAAGGTGGGTCTATTATCAGACCTAATTATCCTGATATCCCAAACCTAGGAAAATCTCTTCTATGATCTTCTTGGCCATGACTGGAGTCATCTCCTGTTTCATGGGGGAAAGACTCTATCTATCTTGAAAAGATATTTATAAAGACTAGTAAATATTTATAACCATATTTTTAATATTTAACTTCTGTAAAATACATCTTCCAGAAGATTACTGGTCTATTTTCTCTAGGTCTTTTCCCTGTGTCTATCTTGGTGTGGCAGGCGTTCATCTGTTGACAGACTTTGTAGCTCTCTGTTATTTTCTCTACCAGGTATCTTAGGTCTATGATGAACATTTTGGATCCTTTAATGACTTTTATCAGCTTTCTGTTGTCCAGGTGAGTCCATTTATTTAGCAGGTCTTGGACTTGGTCCCAAGGGAGGATGGCTTTTCTCACTTGGGCTTTTATTGACATTTATTCTTGAGATAGTAGTTGGTAGGGTAGCTAGAGACCTGGGCCTCTCCTCCTCCCTAGTGTAGACTAGGTAGAGCCAGCCCTTTGCCCAGTGGGGCTATTTTTTAACTTCTCTGTTGGTTGGTTTGTAAAGCTTTGTTGTTGGTGGTGGTTCAGCACAGGTACAATGTCTTTAAGGGCTATCTCTCCATGGCTGCTTTATCTGCTAGGTTGTTTCCTCTAGCTATATGGATCTCCCCCTTCTTGTGGCCATGACAGTGGATACTGTTCACCTTGGTTGGCCTAAGGAGCTCACTTAGGATGGCCTTGATTTTAGCCTTATTTTTAACTTATTTTATTGATGTTAAAAGTCTCCTTTGTAAATTGCCCCATGTACATGTGCTGTGGTGAAGGCATACCTGCTAGTGTAGATGTTGATCTTTTTGCCTAGCCCCCAGGTCTAGACTGCTTTGGTCAGAGTTATTAGCTCTGCCTTCTGGACTGACCTTCTCAGAGGGATCAGCTCCACTCAGCCCACCTGGCACCCATCCACAATGGCAGCCCCTGCCTTGTGTTGTCCCTCTACCAGGTAGCTGCTGCCATCAGTGAAACAAGTTGTCTATGTATTAGGGAGAAGCTGATCCAACAGGTCCTTTTGCCATCTCTGGTCCTCAGCCAGAATCTGCTGGCAATCATGAGCTGGCTGGTCGAGGTTGGGGTCAGGTAGTAGAGTGGCAGGGCTGAGAACTACTGGTGATGTAAAGGTCACCTGATCTGAGCTTGGCAACCAAATCTGGTAATGAGCATGTGGGCGTTGGTCATCCAGGGGCTGGAAAACAACACTCTCTAAGGCATGGGGAGCTGTCACAGTCAGATTTTGTCCCCGAGTCAATTTTTCAGCATCTTTAACTAGAACACCACTGCCATCACTATCCATAGACCAGCAGGCCACCCAGCAGTGACAGGGTCTAATTTCTTTGACAGATAGGCAACTGTGGGCTTCCAGGGGCCCAGCCACTGAGTGAGAACTTTCTTGGTTATCCCCCTGTTCTCTGCCACATAAAGGTGGATAGGTCTGCTGGCATCTAGCAGTCCTAGAGCAGGGACTTCAAGCAAAGCCTGCTTAATCATGTCAAAAGCCTGTTGTATTTCTTCCCCCAGGTGGAAGGGCTGTCCATTTTTAGTCAGGGGGTAGAGGGAGTCAGTCAATTCATCAAACCCTGGAAGAATCTGGCTATGCCCAGGAATTTCCATACCTGTTTGGGGCTCTGTGGAGAAGGAGGGATGTGTAGGATGGTCTCTTTTCGAGCATTGGAGAGCCAGTGTTGAGCATCTTTCAGCAGGTAACCAAATAACTTTCTTTTTTTCTGTCAGATTTAGGCCTGCTATATCTGAGTCCTCCCAGTTCCTCCAAGATGCATTTAGTCCCTTCTAGACAGTCTTCCTTGGTCTCAGCCACAATCAAAAGTTTATCTATGTACTGGGCAAGGGTTATTTGTGGATTGGATTCATGGTACATGGTGAGGTCCCAGTGTAGGCCTTGTCAAAGAGGGTGGGTGAGTTCTTGAATCCTTGGGGCAACCTGATCTATGTGAGTTGCCCCATCACCCCTTGTTCAGGATCTTTTTACTCCAATGTAAAGTGGTCCTGACTTTGGGGAGTCAATGTCAGGCAAAAGAAGACATTCTTGGGGTCTAGGATAGTATACCAAGTCCTAGAAGGTGTCAAGGAGCTCAACAGGGTGTATGGGTTAGGCACAGTAGAGTGTATGTCAGCAACTCACCAGTTTGCCTCTCATAGCCCTGTACCAGGCAATGGTCTTGGGTCCCATGTTTCTTTATTGGCAGGAGGGGAGTATTTTAAGCCAATTGGCACTTCTGCAGAATCTCTTGTTCTAGGAGCCTGGTCATGTGGGACCTTATTCTGTCTTGGGCCTCCTTTGAAATCAGGGTGCACAGACTCCAGCTAGGCTGGGGCTCTGAGCTCCACATTGATGGAGGGCTGGTTGGTGGCCCTTCACATCCCAGCTGTCTCAACCCAGGTGGGAGGGACGGGGGGAAAGGCCTTGAGCTACCAGTCTAGGTCCTGGGGTCCTTTCACACAATTTGCATTCATCCTCCAGTCTGAGAGTCAGGACTTGGAGTGGTTTTCCATGGGGGCCATTAACTTGGGGGCCCTCCAGGAGGAAATGGATCTGGGCTCCCATTTTGGTGAGCAGGTCCCAGTCAAGGAGGGGGTAGGGGCAATCTGGGATAACTGTGAAAGAATGAGATACCCTGCCCACGTCCATGGATATTCTTTTTTCCCAGTGGCACCTTGTACCCACGATGTTTTTTTAGACATGGGCCCATCTGTTTGGAGTAATACTGAATGTTGTGCCCTGGTGTCTACCAGAAACTGAGTGGGATTTCCCTTCCACCTTCAGGAAATTCTGAACCCTGACCCCCTAATCGATTTCTTTGTCTAGGGCTAACGTCTGGGAGTGCTTTTGACAGTCTTGGAACTTTTATTCCCGTTCTTGTTGTTGTTGTTGTTGTTGGAGTATTCCTGGGCCCAATGGCCATGGTCATTACAATAAGCACATTGGTCTTTCTCAAGTGGAGGCCTCTGCCTTCTAGCCTGTGATTCCTGGTCTCCTCTGTTTTGCCTGACAACTGTTGCTAGAATTTTCTGTAGGTCCTTGTCTTGACATTTTTTTCTATTAAGTTCTTTCTGTTCTGTCTCTTTCTTTTTTCTTTTCTTTTCTCTCTCTCTCTCTTTTTTTTTTTTTAGTTTTTCTATTATGATATACCTTTTCTGTTACCTGCACTAAGTCTCTCAAAGACTTATCTTGTAATCTCTTCAGTCTCTGAACATTTTCTTAATGTCTTTCAAAGCCTGATCTATGAATGCCATGGTCACAGAGGCCGTGTGCTCTTTGGTACTGGCGTCATAGGGTGTATATTGGTGAAAGCCTCCATGAGCCACTCAAGGAAGGCCAAGGGTGACTCATCTGGGCGCTGCCACATTTACCCTAACCTTGGTTAAATTGGTGGGTCACTTCGCAGCACCCTTGAGACCTGCTAATAGAACCTCGTGTAGTCCTTTAAGTGTTCCTTACCTGTAACCATGTTAAAATCCCAGTCTGGTCTAGTCAAAGGGAACCCTCTATTGATGACAGCCTGGTCAATTGAAGGTGTTCCTGTAGCTGAAGGGACATTTTTTCTTGTTTCCAGCATGAGCCTCTCCTGTTCTTCATTTGTGAAGAGCACTCTCATGAGTTGTTGGATATCATCTCAAGTGAGCTGATGAGTAAACGAGGCAGTCTCAAAGAGATGAATCAGCCCTTTAGGGTCATCTGAGAAGGGGGTGCTGAGCCTTACAGTTATACAGGTCAGCCAAAGAGGAAGGCCAATAGGGCATGGCCTGATTTTCATCCTTATCTATGGAACCATAGGCCCAGGTAGGGAGGGCCACCATTGTCTCTGGAGGGGTGGACCTCTTGCTCTGAGTGCCCATGGCAGGACCTGGCTGCCCCTTGTGTGGTGCAAGTGAGGTGTAGAGGGCCAACAGGGATGGGACCAACATGACAGCATCCAACTGGGGTGTCAGGGAAGTACTAGGGGCCTGGGCAGGGGCTACAGAGGAGGAAGATCCAAGAGGAGAAGGTATGCTGTCCCTGGATCCTGGAGAAACTCCTTCTTCTGGTCTGGCTCTGGTGGCGAAGTCTGTGACAGGAATGCTAGAATCCTGCTAGAAAGGAAACCCTGAATCCAAGAAAGAGAGTCAGTTAATAAGTCCCTCCAGACCACAATATAGGACACCTGATCAAGATGGATAGCAGCCCCAGCCCCGAAGACCTTCCACCAGGTGGCTGCACTATGGGCAGGTCAAAGGTTCCCTCTGGATGCCATCTAACTTTGAAGGTGGGCCATTCTGATGAGCACAAAGTTCAGAGCTTCTTTTTCTTTATCACTAGTGATGAGTTATGTGCCCACTGCTGAAAATCATCTCTATGACTCAGGACAATCGCCAGCAGAGTTGGGTGTTGCATGTCTAAAAGATTTCGTCAGCCCTAGTCCTAGAACGCACAGAGGAAACAATCAAGACAAATCACCCCTGTCACGGGCAGAAGAATCCAGTTAACTAGGTGACCAGGCCAGATTATGCTGGGGCCAGGTCCAATGGAGGAGAGTTCTCCCAACTTCCTCCAGGGGACCTGAAGCATGCTTCAGGCTTCCTGAGTTGGTGATGTTAAGGCATGTCTACCCTCTGCTTTTGACCTCCCCAAACACCATGGGCTCTCCATGCCTCCAGATGCTTGCAAGCAAACCGATAGATAGTTCAGACAGGCTTACAGATTCAGACTTTGACAAACAGCAAGACAAACCAACAAACAAACAAACAAACCCACAGTATCTGTTCAAGACCTCCAATTCACCACTCTCCTGAGTGTCCCCACAGGAGGTCGGATTCCCGGCCAACGTACCCAAAGTAAGACTCTTAGCTTACCGAGACCCCCCTAAATGAACAACTTGGAGCCAAGAATTGATGCAAAAAAGCTAGAGGAATTTATTGTTCCAATTCACTGTTGTCATCCTACACCTGAAGGAGAGGTAGGGACCTGTTTGGTCAGTTTTTAGAGCAGCAGCCATTATGCACAATGTGATTGGTAGAGCAGTGTGACTTTTAAACCGATTGGTCTTTACGGAATGAGGTGACAGGGACTTCTTGTCTGTAAGTGGCCAATGGTTGTTCAGTCCTGCGGAATGTGTTTACATGCTCTGGGCCTCCCCCACCTGCAGGTGGCAGATGGTCAGTTCGACCCCTCATGGTCTGAGAAATGTTAATTAGGCTCCCCCTTCCAGAGGAGAGGGGTCTGGTAGAATTTTCCAAAGGTCCTGAACTGACCTCTTCCAACCCAGGCTCAATAAGTCTTTCCACAAAGGTCCAGAAAACACATATTTCTGGCTTACTGAGTAAGCTGCCCCTAATTCCAACTATCCACTTGTGCCTCAATGATACAAAAGTAGCCACAAAAGGTGCATAAGGAAATAGATATGACTGGGTTTTCATCCAAATATATTTACAAAAAGAAACAGCCAGCTTGTTTCCCACATGAGTATCAATGACCTTTCAATGCAGATTTACTGGCTTCCTGTTGTCTGTCGTTAAGACCAGCATCCAAAGTCCTTCTCACATTCATTAGAGTGCTGCATTGCCTCCAGCTTCCTTCTGTCTGCACCTGCCTATGCACTTTCCCACTCCTGCCCAAGTAACAACCCAGCCGCACTGCACTGTTCCTTTTAGCTTCCAAAACACACCACCCCCTTTCCAACATTAGGTTCTGCCTATTAGTATCTGTTTACAGTATCCTTTGCCTAGTTTTTGCACAGATACTGAGAGCTTGAACAAAGGAATTAGCTGGAGTTCTAAAATTAGATCTATGAGTTACATCTCTGTGTCTCTGTTTCATCTTACTAATGAGGAAAATAATATTACCTATCGCATCAGGTTCCTAGAAGGCTTTCGTGTAAGATTGTTAAAAACCTATTAAAGGTAAAACTATTAGGCAACATTATATATGCCTATATTGATGGGATAGGTCCACAAAGAAAGTATTTGAAACTGGGAACATTCTTAAAAATACATTTATAAAACTAATGTGTATGTGTGTGTAAGTGTGTGTGTGTGTGTGTGTGTGTGTGTGTGTGTGTGTACACACTGGTATACTGCCTGGGTACACCAAGCAGAAAACTGACATTCTCAAGAAGTATTTAATAAGTATATAAGTATCTGTCTATTTTAGAAGAATAACAAGGTTTACAGTGGCTACACAGTGTGTTTATAAAACCAATCCCCGTTCCTGCTGCAGATGCAAAACACTCCTTGTGTACATTTTCTATCAGTTGATCCAAAGATGACATGGACAGACTTCTAACAAAGCTTTAGGTTGCAGAGCAGTAACCAACGTGAAGATGCCACTGCTAACTGCAGTTCTCAAGCTGTTCCAGGGCATTGTTGTGGTTTTATGAGGATCCCTGTGCATTGCTGCTGCAGAAAAATAGTGCTGGTTCAGAACAGCTAACTGTCCCCAGAGAGCAGATTCTCATCCCTTCAGCACAGCATGCAGTCAATTTAAAGTAAATGTTAAATTCTCTGACTACCAATTCAATTAACTAGTGAGGCCTGGAATGCTGTAATTAACATTTAACATAAAAGCAGGAAAAACTGTTTACTGGGATATAAGCAGTGTCTGTTTGTGTTAATTATTCAACACTGGTTAGCAGTGACTTCCCTCTGCACTTTGTACACATTGGAGGTCAGACAATCTGTCTAGAGAAACAATGAGTAACATTAAGTTTCCCTGAGGATTGTTTTGTTGTCTGTCACTTTTTACAAATTGTGTCTATGTGTCAAATAATGATCATCAGTATGCGAGGTAAAACAATCATTATGGATGAGTTTCTGCCCCTCCCCTTTTGTACTCACTGGCCAGTAAGTGTGTTCTTAGTCAACAAACACCAACCAAATGGTTTAAAGGGCCTCGAGATAACATGTGTGGTGGATAGTGGAGGTGTCCTCACTTGGCTGTAACCACCTTTCCATCTGACATACCAAACGATGCAGTTGAAAAGTATCCTGATTCATGACTATTACTATAAAAACTGCATGAAACTATTACCATGTTGCAACATGTAATTTGAGTTAACCTGCATCTGTCCTGAGCCGTGGTCATTCATATCTGGCTCCAGAATAATTGTTTCTTATTCCTTTTGTGAGAATTTTATATTATTGTATTGGTAGTAGCATTAGCATTATGCCTAACTATCTGGTATGAATTTCCTTTTCCTTTACTTCTCCCATATTTTATTAAGAGTAAATTGTGAAATTACCTGGCCCATTTCATGTTCCAGCACTTTTGATTGACTACCACACTATATACATAAACTAACCATAGAAACATAAAATAACCGCCATTTAAATGAAAAAAAGAATATTATATCTATTGGTTACAGATATGGATCTCAAGTCCTTGTAGTTGAGAAACTAGTCATTCACACGTCACACTGGAACTTGGTGGAAGTCTGGGATGTTTTCTCAGAGTAATGATACTGCCAAGGCTAGACAAGGAGCAAACTTTCTGAAAATTTAATTTCTTTGATGGTGCTTTTATTTTCTAGACTGACATCTGTCCTGTGAATCTAGTTGGTATGTAAAACACACACACACACACACACACACACACACACACACACACCATTTTCCTATGAGTATATTCTGTATGTATATTTAATAGCCATTATGAAACTAATAGCATTCCTCTTATACAGCTTTATGTTACTTGTTATAGCAATTTAATTTCCAGCTAGGGTTCTCATTAACTGTGGGATCTTCAGCACATTACTTAACATCCTCAATATTTAATGTGAGTTTTATATTTTCAACAATGAATTCAAAGATCTGGCTGGGGTTTAACTACATTTAACTACATTTTCTACTATCATTTATTAGTATTTTCCTGTCTCATTACTTTATATGTCTTTCTTTACTACATAGTAAGTTCCTATGTCTATATCAAATTTTTCTTTTTTTAATCCCTTAGTTAATATATATTTATATTGAATCACTAGTGAATACCTAATATGGAAAGTGCTTGCATTTTATTATTTTCAAGATATCACTGAATTTGCTCATTCGTTGATTATTTTAGAGAAATATCATCAAATACATTCCATGTGAAGACCTCCCAGGTTAGATAGGTTATATCTTTATAGCATGAACAGAAAGATCAATAATGGATATTTTTTTCTAAGTCTCACAATAGCCTGTTTCAGGGACATTCTGCATAATATATTTCTTCCTTTTCAGGAATATATTTCTTCCTGTTCAGACAGCTAAAATTATACCTATTTTTAAGTGAGGAAGCTGAAGTTCAGAGAGATAAGTATCACATTCAAGGTCATAAAACTAATACATCGCTGAAGTAGAATTGAAATTCATCCAACTGTGTTTATATGCATATATTTACTTCAAGGACATTAGTCTTGTAATGCTTCACACTGTCCATTTCAAATGGGGGAAAATCAATAATTTACTTGCTTAAATATATTGTAATCCATATTTAGAGAGAAGGAAGGACATTGAATGTAAAATAAAGGAAACAAAAAAGAAAATATAGTTGGAGCCTGACCAGAAGAGACCCACACATGGGTGGCCTTCTGAGCTGAGTGGGACAGACAGGAGAATGTGAGGTGAACCAGGGGTTTCCGAAACAACAGTCAATGAACCCTCAACTCCATTCTTAAGTTCTACTTAAATATACTCAGTTTTATTTGAAAATAAATAAACATGATGAGAACTTTAAAATAAAGGTAATAAGAACTATTCTGGGTTGGGCAAAATGGTTTATGCCTCTAATACGCTGCCAAGAGGATGCGGTAGAAGGAACCACGTGCCAGTCTGACTTGGACTACATAATGTGTTCCAGGAAAGAAAAGAAAAAAATGTTAAGTTTAAAACAAAATATTCTTCTGTAGTCATCTACATAGTAACTCTTCATCTGATTATTTTACTCTGATTTGTCTCATTTGATACACAAGAAAAATGGGGCCAAGATAAATTTGCATAAAACAAATACACAAAATTCAAAGCTATTAAGATGCAGAGATAAAATCCAAACTAACCTATGGCTTTGTCCCTCTCCCTTAGACAATGAAGTTGAGCCAAAGCTATGAGGCCTTTAATGGTAGCCAAGCCTGTGAAGGTCTTCTTGAGATGTCTGTCGTCATAAGCAATGACCAAAGGCAAACTGTGTTGGTTTTCCTCTGCTTTTCCTGTTTGTTCTAGTTTTATTTCAGCTGCTTTGATAAAATTTCCGAACCAAAAGCAACTTAAGGGAGAAAATTCTCTATTTCTGCTAACAATTGTAGGTGACAGCCCATTATGACTTCAAATAGTTACACCACATCCACAGTCAAGAGCTAAGACAAAGCCGTGTAGCCACGCTCAGTTGCTGGCCTGACTGCTTGTACTCTGCTTTCTTTCTCACATTTGTACCGTTTATGAGTCTCTGTCTGGGCAATGAGTCTACTAACACTGGCCTGGCAACCAGCTAGCTTGACATTCCTGCATAGACATTCCCACATACCAACCCAATGTAGACAATCCCTCACGGTAATTCTTTCCCAAAGTCCTTATATGTTGTATTGGGTTGAAATCTAATCATCATACCGTGTCCAAATAGAAACCCAATTCAAAAGTGTCCTTGATGAAGAAATAGAAACCAGAAAAGCTTGTGGAAACTCAATGTACAAATAGCTTCTGATCAACAAGAGACGTGTTCTCTCATGCCAGCAAGTGGGCTTTCCCTGTATTTGCCTTAACGTGACCTCTCTTTCAGGTTCCTTAACTCTAGAATCCTGTGAGTTATGTCAGTGACATTTGTAATTTCCCAAGCATCACAGGAGTCGGGGGCTGGAAGGAGACACCTGCAGCTACAGAGAGAGAGAGCAACCTTCATCGCGCATAGCAACTATATACTTTTTCTAAACTTCCAGAAATGGTTGGCTGATTCCCCTTCCCCGTTAGAATTTGTCCTTACAGATATTATAATAACAAATTCTCCTTGCTATGTTTTCTATCATATTAGAGTCCTAGAAATGACTATAAGAGGTCTGACAGAGACCTTTGGAAGTTGTTATAAATGTAGTACAAATAATTCAAAACAAACTTTCTGAAGTCATGCAGATCAACCCCAGAATAAGAGATTTGTTTTGGGACGGGTGGTGGTGGCGGCGGCACACACCTTTAATCCCAGCACTTGAGAGGCAGAGGCAGGCAGATCTCTGAGTTCGAGGCCAGCCTGGTCTACAAAGTGAGTTCCAGGACAGCCAGGGCTACACAGAGAAACCCTGTCTTGAAAACACCAAAAAAAAAAAAAAAAAAAAGAGAGAGAGAGAGAGAGAGAGAGAGGTTTGGTTTGGGGCTGGAGAGATGGCCCACTAACTGCTCTTCTAGAGGTACTGAGTTCAGTTCCTATCAACCACATGGTGGCTCACAACCATCTGAAATGGAATCTGATACCCTCTTCTGGTGTATCTGAAGATAGCAACAGTGTATTCATAGTATATAAATAAAACAATTTAAAAGGGAAAAAAAAGAGGTTTGGTTTGAATGGTTGAGACATTCTAGGGTTTCAGACATGGAGAAGTAAGAAAGATGGAAAAAGACACCAGGAGATCTTACTTGTGAGAGGATTGGCTGTTGGCTGGATACAATAGCCATTGAGGTGTTACTGTTGTGAATATACTTGAATCTTTGTCATCTGTGTTAATTAAGCATTCTGATGGTATCTGTCAACCAGAGGTTGCTGGCCGGTCTTACAGCACCAGGTATGAATGGAGCAGGCTTTAAGCTGAGTTAGACAGCAGTTGGTTAAACTCAGGATAAAACTGCTACTGTTACACTACTGGGGATATCTTCCTGGATCATTCTTTCTTGTATTAACTATTTATCCTTATACCTGGAGGTAAGTGTAGCTTTTGCCATCATTAAAGAAACTTGTTTTTGCAATAGATAAAAACTATTACAACCTTCATAATGCAAGAGTAAGTGATTGTGGGGTGGCCAGGTTCCAATGAGACACCTGTAACACAAACCCTGCCCTGCACCTAAGGCTCAGGGTCCATGATGCTGTATAAGGAAACCGAGGCCATGACACACAGTGATCATAGCTTACTGCAGAAAGCAGACGGTTACTAAAAAGAATTTTGTGAGTATTTTGTTTTGTCCAACATCTGAAAAATATTTGCTTTGTACCTTGTCTCAGTTTTTAGATGCTTTTGGCAAAAGTCTTGTCTTAGTCAGGGTTTCTATTCCTGCACAAACATCATGACCAAGAAGCAAGTTGGGGAGGAAAGGGTTTATTGAGCTTACACTTCCACGTTGCATTTCATCACTAAAGGAAGTCAGGACTGGAACTCAAGCAGGTCAGGAAGCAGGAGCTGGTGCAGAGGCCATGGAGGGATGTTTCTTACTGGCTTGCTTCCCCTGGCTTGCTCAGCCTGCTCGCTTATAGAACTCAAGAGCACCAGCCCAAAGGTGGCACCACCCACAAGGGGCCCTCCCCCACTTGATCACTAATTGAGAAAATGCCCCACAACTGGATCTCATGGAGGCACTTCCCCAACTGAAGCTCCTTTCTCTGTGATAACTCCAGCCTGTGTCAAGTTGACACACAAAACCAGCCAGTACAAGTCTGGTCCAGTGTAAGTTACCTTATTGGGACAAAAGCGGAGACTTCGTAGGGATGTGCTTTATGTTTGAGAATAACCAAATCAACTGCATATATACAGCCTAGTACAAACATGCCAATAATATCATTTGCTTTTTACTGCTTAGACCAAAACAGGATTATTACTATCTCTATTTCCCATAGCTGTTAACACTAAGACCATATTTTTATTACCACTGTGGTGCTTTGATCGTTTTCTGAATTTTCTGATGAAGATTACAATTTAAGTCCTCTGATGATTGTATTTGTAAATACATGAAGTGATTTATGCTAAACATATTTCCTATAGCCTGATTGGTAATAGACAACTTTTAAGCAACTTAAATTTCAAAGTAAAAAAGGGGAGGAACAATAGTTCTCTAGTTTTTTTTTTTTTTTGAAATAGAAGTGAAGTTGCCTCTAAGAGTATTTTATATTTTATTGACCACAATACTTTAATATTTTTGTGAAGTATGGAGTTTGTTTAACTATGTTATATAATTGGTAATAACGAACTTATAACAGTTAGCATATCCATCATAGCTTTAAAGTCTTATTTTTTAGAACGCTTATTTTCTTTAATAGTTTCATACACTTACATAATGGTCTCGGATATGCTCCCCTCCGCCTTCCGCCTTCGCCCTCCCGCCTCTGTCAACCATACTCCCTTTCTCAGACTCGCTTTCTTTGTCTGGTGGCTCACTGAGGTTAATCGGGGCTGCCTGGGTATGGAAACTGTCTCTGGAGCTTAGTGGGCGCATCTGTGGAGCAAGTGTCCAGAATCAAGGCGTAGTCAGTTAGTGTGGTCTGCAGCTCTCTCCCTGATCCATCACTTCCTGATGACTGAGGGACCACACAGGCAACCAAGCTTCTGCGAGGCTCAGGTTGTAACAGTTATGTCCAGCTGAGAGGATGGCGAGTGCAGCCCTTCTTCCTGTCTTCTGATTCTTAGATTCTTTCTGCTCTCTTTCTTGACGTTCCTGGAGTCTCATGGGGTGTTCTAAGCATCCTAACTTATGGCGAGCCCTCAACTGTACTGTCAAGAGGCAAAGAACGAAACCAGGTAAACATATGAGAAAACTAGGAAAGAAATACAGCAAACAGGACAAATGGGGGTGGGGATGGGGAGAGAAGGGGGAAGAGAGAGGAGAGAGACAGATAGACAGCAACAGACACAGAGAGAGAAGGGGGAGGGAGGGAGGGAAGGAAGGAGGGAGGGGAGAAAGAGAGAGAGAGAGAGAGAGAGAGAGAGAGAGATTCATAGTAAACTGAAATAGGGTGTTGATTTAGAATGGCATGGGGGAGAAATGACCTTGTCTTTTTCCATAGGTCTCCAGAAATTAAACTAAAAGTAGAGTTTTCTGAGCACTTTAGCACCATACTCCAAAGATGTCATATCCCATCAGTGGGTGGGAGAACCCATAGATGCCTTTCAAGTTATGGCAGGTTTGTATGTATGTATGTATGTATGTATGTATGCATGCATGCATTAGGAAACTAAGTAAAAGATAAGTGTCACGCACCTAACCTAATAAGCAAAGTTCATGGTACACAGTTGCTTCCTCTCATGATTAGATGGCTGGCTGTGAAAGGGTTAACTCAGAAACTTTGGAAAGGTCATAGAACACTGGCCCCTTCTAGTAGATCAAGTGATTCCCCCCTCCCAGAAGGGAGAGGCTAAATTACATTCCTCAGACAACAGGGTGGTCCCTGCTGCTAGGAAAGGCCCAGAGTCCTTGGTCACCTACCCCTAACAGCCAATTAGCTTAAAGGTAACACTGTTCTGCCAATCATAATGTGCCTAATGGCAGCTGTCCTGAGGACTGTATAAAGGCCAGCACAGTCCTGGGGGTGAGGGGGGGCATTCTCTCTCTATGTGCAGGGCGACCCCAGCATGCTGGAAATTAATAAAACTTCTTGCTTTTTGCATCGATTTCCATCTCCACGTTGTGTTCACTCGGGGTGGGGGGGTGAGGGGGATCTCACTGGTAAGTTAAGGCTCTTACAGCTGGAAGCTGACTTTGTCGTCTCTGCCAGCACAAGGACAGAAAGCATTGTGCTTCATGCTCCTCACACAAGAAAGAGTCAAAGTCTAAAACTCAAGGTGTAGCTCTTATGATAAAGCGTGGCTTGTGTGTGTGTGTGTGTGTTGGTGGTGGTGGGGGTCACCATTTCTGTTCTCCCATCTAAGTGTTAACCATGCCTGACCCTCCTTAGCTTCTTGTAATAGTCAAGAAGCCACATTTAGCATGCTATGGCTGAGACCTATTTTAATGATGCCTGGGGCCATCCTGCAATAGAGTGACCTGAAACCACCACAGGGCTCAGGTAAGGAGCAAAGTAGAGCATCAGACAGCCATTCTGACAGCTACAACACTCACTCCTGGCTTATTTAGACACACATACACACACACACACACACACACACACACACACACAGAGAGAGAGAGAGAGAGAGAGAGAGAGAGAGAGAGAGAGAGAGAGAGAGAACTGTAATTAAGTGATGAAAATTTCTCTTAACTGTAAATTTTCTTGCAACACTGCACCTTATGACCCATCTTCTAGAAAGGTTTATATGGAGATGTGGAGATGCTGTGGAATTTGAGGAACAAGACACCAACAAAAAGAAAAAAAAGCAATAATGAAGCTGTCTATGTATACCCTTGCTTTCCTGTCCACAGCCTCTGAAGTAAAAGAAAGCAAATGAAATCCCACAAGGAGGTCATGGTCCAATACGCAGACCCTTGGAAGAGAAGTCAAGCTTTTACTTCTCCCTTTCCACTGGCCTTTAAGAACCCACTCTTTATCCCCTGGGGCCTGGACATAAACATTTTAGGTGTGGAGAACAGGCCTCTAAGATAGATTGAATGGACTAAGGCAGAATCCCAAGTAAAGGGAAAACCTCTCGCTCTCATCAGAGATGAGTCTTAAGAGACTTCCCCTTTAAGAATTATGCAAATGGCGCAGTCAGAAAATTGAGAGAGACAAAGACAACCACTTTCTTTCTTTAATGGCTCATGGCCAATCCTTCAAACTGAGATTTTATAAAATTAAAAGAAAATTTTAAACAGTTTTTTTTTTTTTCATTTCTAGAGAGCATAAAATCCTCAGGAGCTGGAGCTATTAAAGGCTCTGGCCTTGTATTGAAACTGCAGATTTGGCAGGGGCCGATTTCAGCTGGATTTTTTTGGGCAGTATGCAGCAGCAAATTTTGCTCTTTTTAATATAATGGCAAGAGGGCTGGAAGCAGTGGGGATGGCTTCAGGCGGTGCCAAATTTTAAATGAAAAATCTAACTATAGCTGTTCCCTCGGCTCTCCGGGAGAGCTCGCAATGATTGTGTGGAACGCCAGGGTTAAAGGTGACCTCAGCGTAGCCGCTTTGGAGCGGAGCTCAAGGTATAGCTTAGGTCAGCTTGCCCTGCACCTGGCCCCTGGGGAGGATTTGCAGTCCTGTGACAATAGGAGAAGTGAGGAATTTAAAAGCAACTTAGCTTGGCTGAACCAGGAGCAGAGCTGGTATCAAGTGAAGGAGTTTACCCTTTGATCTCTGAGCCCTTGAGCTATAGCGCACGAAATAATCACGGAGTTATAAACTACGCGCCTAACTTACCGTGTAAGCCATGCAGCGAGCCCTCGTGGGCTTCTCTGAATTCCGGGATGTGAGGCAGGAGTGAGGCACCGAGAAGCAAAGGGTACATTGCAATGCATTCGTCGTCGCAATGTGAGTCGCCTCTAATGATTTCCCTACGCGCCCTGCAGCCTTTAGCCCCTTACCTTCACGTCCTGTATACCTCAAGAACGACTCTTCTCTTTTAAGCAGGTGTATTCACACAGAGAAAAGTAGGGCTGGAGTAATCTCTACCAATCTGAAAATGCAAATTTGGGACAGAGGGTTCAAATTCTGCGTAATGAAGTCTCAGGGGACGCCTAGAAAATTCATGTAATTGCAGTGTATTGGTTACTTTTCTCATTGTTGTGAAAAATGACCAACTAAAGCCACTTGAGGAAGGAAGGGTTGACTGGGCTCACATTCCAACCATACAGTCAGTCCATCAGGGTAGGAAGTCATGGCGACAGGAATTTCAGGTGGCTGGTTACAATGTATCCAGGGACCAGTAGCAAAGATGAATGAGGCTGCTCAGCTCAGTTTCTCTTTTCTAATCAGCCTGGTGACCCAGAAGAAGAAAAGGTGTGCCTCGAAGTTCAGGGTATTTTTGTCTTCTTACCTCAATTAACATAACCTGAAAGTCATCTTCTTTGACTTAGAAGAAGTTTTTCTTCTATGTGCTTCTAGATGTTATCAACAGAGTAACTGACAGTATATTTGCACTTTTTATGAACAGGAAGCCAGATGAACAAAATCAAGTATATCAAAAGATACACTTGACGTCTGTCAACCAAACAGTCAGGCAAATATGCATGAATGCACACACACACACACATACACACACACACACACACACACACACACACACACAGAGTGTATCTTTAGTTGATTATCCAGAAGTGTAAGACAAATGGATGGATGCCTTTCCTCCTTTGTGTGAAATCTTTCAGTTTCCTCTTGTAGAGCATAGTTTCAATTACGTGTCCAATGACTGAGTTCAGTGACTATCACGAGAAAGTAACAGAGATAGTGTCCACCTATTTTATTACAGCATACAGAAATGAGGACCAACTAGTGACTGTATACAGAAGCAGCAATCCCTAGCTGGGGTAACAGTGCAACCCAGGATGGCTAGAACTGAAGTTATGGCAGTAAGAGCAGTGGATAGCAGTCTCTCCAAGGGAACCCATCAAAAGGATGGACGAGGTACTCCACTGGAGACTGATTGCATACTTCTTGGGTCTGAGGAGCTTTTCAGGAATACAGAGTACTTCATGAACAACTAGAAGAAAGACCTCAAATGTAATGTATATATTTAACATAATTATATTCAGTCTGATGAGATGTACCTAATGCTCCCTAGTCATCTGAAAAATGTGAACTAAACCCACAGGAGATATCAGTATTTGTCTAGAAAAGAAGACCACAACAAAGTGAGGCCTTGCTCAACTCTGTGCAGTCCAGCCAGGAGCCAGTTATAGACTCTTGGATTCCTTCATACCAGCTGCCAAAAACAATAAGAAATAGACCAAAAGCAAATCACAGAAAAAAAGAGTTGTATAAGAATGCATGTGGAGAAGCCTGTCAAAGTAGGAGAAATCCCTGATATCCAAGCCCCAGGAAGATCTTCCCATTTCAAATGCTAGACTGAGTGATGGGCCCAGAAGCCCTCACCTGGGACACAGTCTTTCAAGCAACCAAGGGCCTATTTCGCAATCCATCACCACCGGACCCACCATCCCACATGGCAATATTGTTTCTCCCAGACTAACCCAGGAAACCACAGGTTTCCCATCCCCCCTAAGGCTTTCCTGGGAAATGTGCAAAGGTAGCAGATATCATCAAATAAAATTTCCCAAAGTCTATTCTCCCTACCAAAAGGACAAAAAGCACTTTGGGTGCCGAAAACAAACTATGCATTTATCCTGATCTTTTGTTTTAAGTTCTGCTCAGAAACACCACATTTTAGCATTAAAGGAAATTGTGCCAGGTACAGTTTCATTATTCCAGGCAGTCTATAGAAGGATCTTGCTTGATTCCTGTCCCAATATGCATTCTGGAGACCCTTGGTAGATGTATATTGGGATATGGCTTCTGAGTACTTTAAAAGTAAATAATCTTTTCACCTTCCTAAGTTAACATCCATCCTAGGTTAACAGATAATACAGGTGAAGATATGGTTAGCATCCCAATGAACAGTTTAATAGTGGACAGGGAATGTTAAAAAAAAAAAAGAGTAAAGATAGTTGTGTGTGTGTGTGTTTTTTTTTTTAAAGGAACAGATTTCTTTTTTTTTTAATTCGATATATTTTTTACATTTCAAATGATTTCCCCTTTTCTGGGCCCCCAGTCCCCGAAAGTCACATATTCCCCCTTCCCTCCCTCTGTTTTCCTACCCACCCCTTCCCACTTCCCTGTTCTGGTTTTGCCTTATACTGCTTCACTGAGTCTTTCCAGAACCAAAGACCACTCCTCTGTTCTTCTTGTACCTCATTTGATGTGTGGATTATGTTTTGGGTTTTCCAGTTTTCCAGGCTAATATCCACTTATTAGTGAGTGTATGCCATGATTGATCTTTGGAGACTGGGTTACCTCACTTAGTATGATGTTCTCCAGCTCCATCCATTTGCCTAAGAATTTCATGAATTCATTGTTTCTAATGGCTGAATAGTAGTACTCCATTGTGTATATATACCACATTTTTTTTGCATCCATTCTTCTGTTGAAGGATACCTGGGTTCTTTCCAGCTTCTGGCTATTATAAATAGGGCTGCTATGAACATAGTGGAGCATATATCCTTATTACATGCCGGGTAATCCTCTGGGTATATGCCCAGGAATAGTATAGCAGGATCTTTCTGAAGTGACATGCCCAGTTTTCTGAGGAACCGCCAGACTGATTTCCAGAGTGGTTGTACCAATTTACAACCCCACCAGCAGTGGAGGAGTGTTCCTCTTTCTCCACATCCTCGCCAACACCTGCTGTCTCCTCTTAGTTTTTAATCTTAGCCATTCTGACTGGTGTAAGGTGAAATCTCAGGGTTGTTTTGATTTGCATTTCCCTGATGACTAATGAAGTTGAGCATTTTTTAAGATGTTTTTCCACCATCCAAAGTTCTTCAGGTGAGAATTCTTTGTTTAACTCTGTACCCCATTTTTTAATTGGGTTATTTGGTTTTCTGGGGTCTAACTTCTTGAGTTCTTTATATATATTGGATATTAGCCCTCTATCTGATGTAGGGTTGGTGAAGATCTTTTCTCAATTTGTTGGTTGCCGATTTGTCCTTTTGATGGTGTCCTTTGCCTTACAGAAACTTTGTAATTTTATGAGGCTCCATTTGTCAATTCTTGATCTTAGAGCATAAGCTATTGGTGTTCTGTTCAGGAACTTATCCCTGTACCGATGTCCTCAAGGGTCTTCCCCAGTTTCTTTTCTATTAGCTTCAGAGTGTCTGGCTTTATGTGGAGGTCCTTGATCCATTTGGAGTTGAGCTTAGTACAAAGAGACATGGATGGATCAATTCGCATTCTTCTGCATGCTGACCTCCAGTTGAACCAGCATCATTTGTTGAAAAGGCTGTCGTTTTTTCCATTGGATGTTTTCTGCCCCTTTGTCGAGGATCAAGTGGCCATAGGTGTGTGGGTTCATTTCTGGATCTTCAATCCTGTTCCATTGATCTGCCTGCCTTTCACTGTACCAATACCATGCAGTTTTTAACACTATTGCTCTGTAGTACTGCTTGAGGTCAGGGATACTGATTCCCCCAGAATTTCTTTTATTGTTGAGAATAGTTTTAGCTATCCTGGGTTTTTTATTATTCCAGATGAATTTGAGGATTGCTCTTTCTAACTCTGTGAAGAATTGAGTTGGGATTTTGATGGGTATTGCATTGAATCTGTATATTGCTTTTGGCAAAATGGCCATTTTAACTATATTAACCCTGCCGATCCATGAGCATGGGAGGTTTTTCCATTTTTTGAGGTCTTCTTCCATTTCCTTCTTCATAGACTTGAAGTTCTTGTCATACAGATCTTTCACATATTTGGTAAGAGTCACCCCAAGGTACTTTATACTGTTTGTGGCTATTGTGAAGGAGGTCATTTCCCTAATTTCTTTCTCAGCCTGCTTATCCTTTGAGTATAGGAAGGCTACTGATTTGCTTGAGTTGATTTTATAACCTGCCACTGTGCGTGCTGAAGTTGTTTATGAGCTGTAGGAGTTCTCTAGTGGAGTTTTTTGGGTCACTTAGGTAGACTATCATGTCATCTGCAAATAATGATAGTTTGACTTCTTCCTTTCCAATTTGTATCCCTTTGACCTCCTTATGTTGTCAAATTGCCAGAGCTAGTACCTCAAGTACAATATTGAAAAGATAAGGAGAAAGGGGGCAGCCCTGTCTAGTCCCAAGATTTTAGTGGGATTGCTTCAAGTTTCTCTCCATTTAATTTGATGCTGGCTACCGGTTTGCTGGTATATATTGCTTTTACTATGTTTAGGTATGGGCCTTGAATTCCTGTTCTTTCCAAGACATGAAAGGATGCTGAATTTTGTCAAACGCTTTTTCAGCATCCAATGAAATGAGCGTGTGGTTTTTTTCTTTGAGTTTGTTTAAGTAGTGGATTGCATTGATGGATTTCCTTATATTGAACCATCCCTGCATCCCTGGGATGAAGCCTACTTGATCATGGTGGATGATAGCTTTGATGTGTTCTTGGATTCAGTTGGCAAGAATTTTATTGAGTACTTTTTGCATCAATGTTCATAAGGGAAATTGGTCTGAAGTTCTCTTTCTTTGTAGGATCTTTGTGTGGTTTTGGTATCAGCGTAATTGTGGCTTCACAGAAGGAATTGGGTAGTGCTCCTTCTGTTTCAATTTTGTGGAATAGTTTGAAGAGTATTGGTGTTAACTCTTCTTTGAAGGTCTGATAGAATTCTGCACTGAAGCCATGTGGTCCTGTGCTTTTTTTGGTTGGAAGACTTTCTATGACCCCTTCTATTTCTTTAGGGGTTATGGGACTGTTTAGATGGTCTAGTTGGTCCTGATTTAATTTTGGTATTTCGTATCTGTCTAGGAAATTGTCCATTTCCTCCAGATTCTCCAGTTTGTGTTGAGTATAGGCTTTTGTAGTAGGATCTGATGATTGTTTTTTTATATTTCCTCAGTTTCTGTTGTTATATCCCCCTTTTCATTTCTAATTTTGTCAATTTGGATACTGTCTCTGTGCTCTTTGGTCAGTCTGGCTAAGGGTTTTTCTATCTTGTTGATTTTCTCAAAGAACTAGCTCCTGGAGTGGCTGAATCTTTGTATGTTTTTTTTTTGTTTCCACTTCACTGATTTCAGCCCTGAGTTTGATGATTTCCTGTCTTCTACTCCTCCTGGGTGAATTGGAGGAACAGCTTTCAAATGGCTATAAAGAAGTGCTTTTCCCCCACACAAAAGTGTCTCTGTTTCTGTGAAAGGCCACATATGTGCCACATATACGTCACATGTCCCAGTAACTCACAAGGCTTTTCTCTCTCTTTCTTTCTTTCTTTCTTTCTTTCTTTCTTTCTTTCTTTCTTTCTTTCTTTCTTTCTTTCTTTCTTTCTTTCTTCCTTCCTTCCTTCCTTCCTTTCTTTCTTTCTTCTTTTTCTTCTTCTTCTTCTTCTTCTTCTTCTTCTTCTTCTTCTTATTATTATTATTATTATTATTTAAGACCTTTATTAACAGGTGCTTGCAGTTTGTTGATTTTTTGAAAAAAATCAAGTTATAAACTTTATTACAAATTAAAAATGAAGTTCTTAAAAATCTCAGCTTGAACAGATATGAAACAATTTAAAAACCATTAAAGGTGTATTGAGAAAAACCAGGCCTTTTTTTTTACTTAAAAAAACACATTTGTCATTACCAAAAAGAGACATCTTTAGGTAAAAATAATAAAAGCCCCATGCTGCTTAGATAATGC
Source organism: Apodemus sylvaticus (assembly GCF_947179515.1). NCBI lineage: Eukaryota > Metazoa > Chordata > Mammalia > Rodentia > Muridae > Apodemus > Apodemus sylvaticus. Next base: position 8,972,323 of record NC_067488.1, read on the forward strand.
AGAAAGTTCTAATGTTATCTGGTAAACGGGCAAAAAGCAAGCACTTAAGGTCTGCGGCTCTGAAAGGATTCTAAATAGTATTCCCAGTGAGACTTCAGCGATGTAAGCCTTTGAGAAGGGCGAGTGGCACAGACAGCTGTTTCCACAGCTGTCTTCTCTCTACGGAGCTTTTGCTCCAAACACAACTTGGGATTGTGTCAAGTACGTGTTACTCACTGGAGAAGAAGAGATTGTTTAGACAGATCAGAAAATGTCACCCCAATGTAGGTAGCCACAAGGTCAGGGGACACTGTGAAAAATGTGTCTGGTGATATGCTTAAAAGGAGCAGGGTGGCTTACCCTTCTGGTTGGAGGCAGGTTGGAAGACCATTGATTAAGCAGAACGGCTCCTCTACTATTTGCTTCTATAAAACTGCAAGAACACAAGGTATTTCTTGTTTGTTCATTTATCTCAAACACATTAAAAAATAAAGGATCCCATGTGTGAAATTCCTTTTGTATAGTAAGAACTTTTCCAGATGAATTTACTAAACAAAAAGTCACCTTCGTGTCAGTGAACAGCATTGTTTCATAGGGACGTGTGAGCTTCTGAAAATGAGTGTACCAACAAAAAAAAGTGCAAATGGTGTGAAATCTTAAAATTACACATAATATTAATATTGTGTCATCTCAGACACACATGCTGACTGCCGCTTGACACCAGGCCAAACACTAGAGAAAGGGTGATGGGAGTCTTTTTTGTAGTTCTGAGCAATTGAGACACCTTCTATACAGTTGTGAAAAAAAACAAAACCAGAATTCACTGCCAAATATACTCCAAATGGATTCCAGGACTAAATAAAATACTTAAAACTACACATATTTTACAAGGAAATGAAGGAGAACATTTTTGTGACTCAGACTAAGCAAAGAGTTTTCTTTACATACGAAACCAAAAAGTATGAGAAAAATGATAAATGGATTTTGTGGAAAGTTAGACTCTACTATGTAAAGATAGTTTTAAGAGAACATTAAAAAGGAGGTAAAGTGTGGTCTGAGGAGTGTTGTTGTCTGTCATGTACCATTTGCGACGTCCTGGGAACATTTCCAAGCACCATGAAAGTCACAAGTCACAAACTAGAAGAAAATATTCACAGATCTCTTAAAACTCAATGCTAAAAAAAATCCATTTTATATGTGGACAGAATACGACAGCAGACATACTTCATCAAGGACAATGTTCAGGGGCCGGCCCGGAGAGCTGCGCAGTGGTTAAGAGCATGCGCTGTTCCTGCAGAGGACCTGAGTTCAGTCAGGAGCAGCTACATCAGGTGACAACTTCAGCTCCAGGAAATCCAACAGCGCCTTCTGGACTCTGGAAGCAGCTGCACTCACATGTGCCTAGATAGCCACAAACATACATATATACAAACACAATTAAAAATAAAATGGATTTTTAGTTCCACCCATTTCTTTTACACATCTTCTTTTAGTGTAAAAGAAGATATTCAGAAGAAAATATGTATATTAAAGATATTTATCACCATTAGGTATAAATGATATAGATATTTACCACCATCATCATTATAGAAATAGGAATGAAAACCACTTCAATGCATCCCTACAGTTTATTCCAATTACTAAGAATTATCATCATCACCATCATCATCATCATCATCATCATCATTTGAATATCAAGTGTTGATCAAGATATATAGCAACCGGGACTTTGCAAACCTAGCGCATAGAAGAACCCATTGTGCAACAGTACAAATCTACATTGTTGGTATTCTGTCTGGACTCCACTCCCACAGTTACCTAGCAACAGCACGAACCTAATTTATAAAGTGAAGTACCTAGGAGACTGTTGTTAGCAGAAGTATTGAGGAAGACTTCAGACTGGGAACAAAAACACTTGCCTTATGATGCCTGCACCTTAAAGCAGAGGCTAAATCACTCCTTTATTTCTGTCTTGTTTTCCTTTAGTCCCCCGTAACACTCCTAATCCAAGGTGAGAGATGTAAACGGAAAGCCAGAACTGCTCTTGGGGAACCAGCTCTCTCTGCCGCAAGAAATCTGAAAAGCATCATTCATTCCTCGCAGCCTCAGAGTGTCCCAGCCAACATTACAGGAATCTTGGCTTTAGCATTTGGAACAGGCATCGAAAGCTTGTTTTCTATTCAGTACCACAATGACATGGGCCAGAGAGTCTCAGCATGGAAAAATGCATGTCCTGCACCTTGGAAAGGGCTACTGAACTCATCCCAGGGTGGCATGGAAGTCAAAGGGAGGTTTTTCAGATCAATTTAGATGCAGTATATTCTTTGAGATATTAAGAATGAGAACAAAACCAATTATGGCAGTGCTAGCTAAAAGGTGTTAACTTGTACTTTTGCAAAAGATGTTCTGTAGGATTTGTAGTGGATAATGAAAGTTATGTAAGTAGGGGTGTGTGTATGTGGGTGTGTGTGTTTAAATAAATTCAGATGGAAAATTCAAATAAGTTTATCTCCTTCTGTTGGCCCTGTAATTAAATGAACTAAGAATTTGGATCCTTGTCTATGGTGGTTACCTATATTCTGTAAACAAATGTGAAAACAGCTTGCATTCCATTTTTTCCTTAAATTGCAAAACTTTCTCTTTGACTGATTCATATCCAGGTTCAGTTTGCTTTTGAAGCCACAAGAGGGCAGCAACAATGTATTCTGAACCAAATGCTTCTGTAGATACTCAAGTCTGGCTCTAAATGAGTGATTCTCAACCTGTGGGTCGTGACCTGCAATTCTTTCACAAGGTCTTTTTCCTAAGGCCATCAGAAAACACAGATGTTTACAATATGATTCATACCATTAGAAAAATTACAGCTATGAAGTAGCAATGAAAATAATTTTATGAGTGGGGAACATGTTATAACATGCAGAACTATATTAAAGGATCCCAAAATTAAGTTGAGAATTACTACTCTAAATAATCATACTAACAGTGTAAAGATTATATGCTCTTCTCCAAATGGCTTTTTGAATTCTAATAGTATTTTTTGACTGAAGATTTTTTAATTAAATGCCTGTGATATATGTCCGTACAACTGAGAATACTTTATAAGAAACCTGTAATAATTTTAGCAAGTGAATTGCAATGCCTTAAAGGGTCAAATATTTTAAAGGCTCTTTAAAATTCATTTTTAAAGATCACAATGTTAAAATTACCACAGTGACCTTTCCAATAATTTTTAATGCTCTTAAAGTGAACGTATACAAACATGGCAGAGTTAACATTTGTTATGGTTACAGACCTTTTTATTTTAAAAGTAACATTATTTAAAACAATGAAATCAGTAAATAAAAAAAACTTGTGAGGAATAGCTCTAATAACACACTAGATACCTGCCTGGATGTTTACACTGCTTTTTTTTTTTTTTTTTTTTTTTTTTTCCTGTTTAGGATGAAGTAGTTTTATTATTTAGCCACTAGGTGGTGCTCCTATTTAAATTACAGCCTCAGATACTTTGTAGTCCTACAGGAAGCTCATCTACTTAATGGAGAACTGGCAACTTTTCACAAAAGAACGGAATTGCTAATTCGAACAATCTCAGCCCACAAAAGGCTACTCATTTTTATCCTTGAACTTGTTCCTTCCATTTCACCAGCAGAGAAAACAACTGTCATTTTATTGCTTTTGACTTTAGGAAGGTAAAAGAAAATTGTTTCCTGATTCAATGGGAAGCAGAGAATTCAAAAGAATCACCCTATTCTGTGTCATCTTCAGATATTCTGAAGTAAGAAGGTGTGCTGGGAGCTCAAATTCAATCCCCATCCATCAAAAGTCACTCTGTCATCAAAAGTCTCTCTGTTTAATTTTGGTGGCACTAATAACAATTATGAATGATCCTAATATGCGACCTGTAAATTATGTTTCAACTCTTTTATAATAAAATATATTTCATAATGTCAGGGTGGTGTAACTTTATTTTTTCAAAGCCTACTTTTAATGATGGTTTTTAAACATTTTAACCTCCCTTCTTGCCCACTATCAAAAACAAAAGGATATGGAGAAAGTGAACCTGTTTAGAAACGACTCTTTGGAGCAAATCCTGTCTGCATTGTCAGGAAGTCAGCAGTTCAGTTCACAGGTCAGCAGTGGCAGCTTGATGCACCTGCAAACTCTTCATGGATACACCCAGCAGTCCGATGTGGTAATGTCAGGATAGCAGCAGCAGTGGCACAACTTAGTAGGAACAGACAGGCCTCAGTCAAATCAGCATGTGTCAGCAGAAGGGACCAAGGCCAACAGGAATACCAGGAAAAGTTCTTTGCGGGGCCTCTCTCAGCAAAGCAAAGATCAGTGAAGACAGGAGACCAACAAGCATTTAGTTATGCAAGCAAGTCATGTTCAACCTCTGTCACTGTCTGTCCAGTCTTGTTCTCCTCTGTGGGTCTTGCCTCAATACTTGTTTTGCCTTAGCATGTGAGTCTTAGACTGCAGTCTGTGAAAGCAGTAAGAAGCAGTAGCACACCACTGTAGTAAGCACCTAATGTTGATGGTGTTCTAATATTACTTTGGGTCCCGAAAAGTGCTTACAGGAGTGTCTGCATGTAGCTTCTGGGAACCTGCTCCTAGTTGGTTCTGACTGGTAAATAAAAATGCCAGTAGCTGGGAAGGACAGACAGAGGCAGTTTTGGAATTTCCTGGGCTTCTGACTGGGAGAGAGGAAGAAGAAGGGAGATCTGACATGCTGGCAGAGGGTGGAGGAGGAAAAGCTCCCCCGCCCCATGCCTGAGAAGAGTTTAGGACAGGGAGGCATAGTTGGGCTCTTCCAAGCCTTCCTCAGTTTTCTCAGACCCTTCTTTTCACTCCCAGCTCAGTACCAGAAATCTGCCCTCAACTTTAGTTGCTCAAGTACCTTCTCCTTGTTCAGTCCTGTAAATTTTCACTCAGCTTAATTATGTTTCTAATATTCCACCTGGGGCAGTGGCCTATGGTCACTCCACCCAAGATGTCACATGACTGGTCACCTCTTTTCCCTCTGAAGCATGGTGAAAATCTCTTCCTCTTCTGGTGTCTCTTCACCTCTGTAGAGAAACAAAATTCCTGCCTGTACTGGTTGTTTGTTTGTGTCAACTTGACACAGGCTGAAGTTATCACAGAGAAAGGAGCTTCAGTTGGGGAAGTGCCTCCATGAGATCCAGCTGTGGGGCATTTTCTCAATTAGTGATCAAGGGGGGAGGGCCCCTTGTGGGTGGTGCCACCTTTGGGCTGGTGCTCTTGGGTTCTATAAGAGAGCAGGCTGAGCAAGCCAGGGGAAGCAAGCCAGTAAGAAACATCCCTCCATGGCCTCTGCATCAGCTCCTGCTTCCTGACCTGCTTGAGTTCCAGTCCTGACTTCCTGTAGTGATGAACTGCAATGTGGAAGTGTCAGCTCAATAAACCCTTTCCTCCCCAACTTGCTTCTTGGTCATGATGTTTGTGCAGGAATAGAAATCCTGACTAAGACCCTGCCTCTTTCCTTCCACCCAAAAACTGGCTCCTGGCATCTTGATTGACAGATCAAGAACCAATTGGGGAACAGGACCTTATCACCAGAACCAACCCCTACATCTCATCTTTTCTGTCAAAAAAATTGAAAAGTTAAAAAAAAAATAAAATTCTTCTCTCAGACATAAATTGATTAAAACCATAACAGTCATGTAAATTACAAGGTATGATATACAATTAACACCCATCATAATGATAGTGGATTGAACCTTTTAAACTATAAGTCAGCCCCAATTAAATGTTTCTCTTTTATAAGAGTTACCTTGGTCATAGTTTCTCTTCAAAGCCATAAAAGTCAAACTAAGACACTTGGTTATCTGAGTTCTATCCTCAGAACCTATGTGGTGGAAGTCTAGAACCAATGCTGAGAGTTGTCCTCTGATTTCTATACATAGTTGGTATCTAGGGCACAGACCCCCTTATATGCACACATACACACATGTACACACAAACATGCTTCAAATGTAACAATAGTTTAGACCAGAGATTCTACCTAAAACTGATGTATTTCTCCCAGCCACTACCAGTGTTCACAGTTTTAAAAGAGAGAGATGTGATGTGGTCCCCTCCCAAAACCAAAAATGTTACTTGAAAATTCAAGACACCTTCTAGGAAATGCTTTATTCCCCTGTACAAGTTGTGTTACTGTTGAGACTTTATTACATCATATTTTGAAAGGATTTCTTCTTTTTTATCTTGAGATTATAATACAGTTACACCATTTCTCCCTTGACTCTTCTCCCTTCAAACCCTCTTTGCTGTCATTCAAATTTGTATTTTACTGTGTTCTGAATACAACTTAAAAATTCTTTTAATTGGCTTTGCTATTATTATTTTTATCAATCTTTTCCCTTGAGTTCTCAAAATAGTAGTGAATCCCTCAAAGCTGGGCCACTTTCCTTAATACTGAGTTAGTTAACTTGCTTTTGCCTCCACTAAAAGATGATCTAGTAAGACCTGAGACTTTCCAGGGCATTTTATGTAAGACTCTGACTTGGGACACTCTGAATCCCTTCTCACTTTCTTCCTTGTGTAGAGTATTACTATTCAGGTAGGACATTACTCTTCAGGGTCTGTTTAGAAAATCAGGTATGTATTTTATAAAGTAAAAATTGTGTGGAATAAAGCATCATTTTAGCCATTTCTGGCCTTGTCTTGCATAGCTAATACACAACCATAAGATGATAATTCTGACAATGATGGGCTCTTGGACAACAGCTTTCTCAAACAGAATTCATGCAGTCTCATGATTAGCCAATTTGAAAGGATCTAAAAATAGTGTGAGCTGATTGGGAACCCTGGACAGCATGACTGCAGAGGAACAATTCTCATCCCATTAGGGAGAAAATTTAAATGTTTTCCAGGTGGCATGGGTTGTTACCATTTCCCAATAATTACAACTGCTGTTTCCAAGGCCTGCCAGGCTCTTTCCATAGTGGAGAACTATAGAAAATAATTCAAGAAATATGAAAAAAATTTTTAGCAAGATCAAAATCTTCCCTTAAAGAACAGGATTGTAGTCCCAATGCACCACTATGATCACCACTGTTCTTAATTTCAAAATGTTTCCTCTTGTGGAAAATAACCGTGATGTTTGTTTTCCTTATCACAAGTATTGATTACTTCTGAGTCTGTGCTAGAGAGAAAAACCTACCAGTGTCTTGGAAAGGAGATAATCTTCAGTTTCAAGTCATGAACCAAAACTAAAATAAAGGGAAATCGTATGGTAGTAGGTTTCTATATGGCTTTTCAAAAGGTCCTAATTGTCCATTATTCTACCTTGTATCACCTCTCTACCCACCTCCCATTTAAGCCGCCTGCTCTATTTCCCCTTTTTTCTTTATAACAGTAGACTCTATTTTCCTTCTTTGTAAGGACTGCCCAATCCCTTACTAGATACCTGTTGTTATTTGGATTGAAACACACATTTATAAGGCTTAAATTGAACATCTACATATAAAAGAAAGCATATGGTATTTGTCTTTCTGGATTACTTCATTCAGGATGGTTATTTATAGCTCCAATCATTAACCTTAAAGTTTCATAATTTCCTGTTACTTAACAGCCGATTTTCCACGTATCACATTTTATTATTTATTCATCAGCTGATGGATATCTAAGCTGTTTCCGATTTCCCAATATTAAGAATTCAGCAGTAATGAACACAGATAAGCAAGTATCTCCACAGTAAGATGTAGAGTCCTTTGGGTACATGCCTAAGAGTGCTGTAGCTGGGTCTTGTGGTAGATTAATGTCTGAGGGAGCCCAAACCAGTGACTGACGTTAGTGCCCCACACAGGAATACATAAATGCCTCAATATTTGAAGAGTAATTTCAAGGAACTAACTTGTCTCCTGGTCTATAAAAGCCATTGTCACAGTAGCTTTATATTCCTTGCCCCTGGAGTCATAGCATGTATATTGGCAGAATGCCTCTATGAGCTGCTCTAGAAAAGCTGCAGGTGACTCATCTGGTCCCTGCTTAGTCTCACATATCTTGGTCAAATTTATGGGCTGCCATGCCCTCGAGACCTGCTAATGGAGTCTTGTGTTGGTCCTCAACCCCATCAGTCTTCAACCCCATCAGAAATCTAAGAGTGACCAATATTAACTGAAAATATATGGAAAGCTTAATGCAACGCAGCTTCTAAGACTTAAACACCAAATTCCATGGATTTTTGACATTTTTGAAAACCAACTATCTATGTAAAGTAATGTGGACTATTGTCTGTTAAACTATCTTCATCTATTTCTTTTTAAAACCTAGAAAACACCCTAACAATAAACTCAGAGCCTTATATTTCTATTTGGCCCTACACTCACAGACTTAAACATCTCAGATCTGTAATAATAACAGCAAAGAAGGACTGGGTGTAAATCCTGTACTTTCAAATTTTTAGTATTTACACCAATGAAAACCTTGATTTTGTATCAAAATAAAATCTGTATCAAATATGAACTTATGCCTTGAACTTAATAACAATTATAAAGATTTTAGTATCACAAAGATTTTTCATTTAATATTTTAGAATCTAGTCTTTTGGAAGTCTCCCTTATTTTGACCTCTCTCCCAGTGGAATAATATAACCACAAAGTTTAACATCATAGCCATCATAATAATCTGAACAATTTAAAATAAATAAAACAAACCATCTGTTTCAACTTAAACCCAGAATTCCTACATTCGCCACCTTGAGTGTCTTGTTAAGACTTATTTTCCCCACCAGGGGGCCTCAAAGCTCAAGTATTTTGTCTCTCCTTTTGTTCTAACTTAGTGGGCTTGAGTCACATGACCTGATTTTGGTGCCACAGAGAAAGAGAGTTGCTTTTCAGTTGGTCTTAAGTCCAAACAATATCGTCCATCTAAGTCCAAGAACACAGAACAAGATACAAGACAACATCACACACACAGCCTAAGCCTGCTACTGTCAGGCCTCTAAATTCAAGAACACAGAACATGGAAAATCAACACACAATTTGCCCCTTGAGGGGCCCAGTTTCAGACACCAGGTGCCCTTGCACACGCTGCAGGAACCAGACAAAACAGATTTCAGCAAAACTCGGCTCCTGCCATTACTGCCTTGCTGTTTACAGATGGAGAAAAGTTGTAATCAGCCCTCTCCAGGGTCTAAAGCTTCCTCCAGACCCCTGCGGTCTCTATTCTAGCACCATTGCCAGTCAAACTTACTGCACCAGACAGGCTCTCCGAGCCCCAGATGCTTGCAAGCAAAACCGAAATTTTCAGGCAGGCTTACAGACTCAGACTTTGACAAACAGTGAGACAGAAAAGAAACCACAGTACCCATCCAATGGTCAAACTATAGATAAAGACACACAAAACAAAGACTGATAAGTATTCTTGTCTCCACTGAGACAGACAGAACCAGATCAGAAAACCAAACTTCTGGGAGGGTTTAGAAGTTCTCCAATTCAGTAGAACTACTGTGTCCTCTCCGACACCCAGTCGGGAATCTTCCAGGCATCCCTGGATTTCCCCCTAACCTCCTGGGATGTCTCCCAGGGCCGCAGCCTGTGGTCCTTTGAGCATGTCTGCTGACTACAGTCCTCTGGTCTTCACAGTCCCAGAGGAGAGTAGCACGCCAAAACTGCACATCTCAGATTCAGATTCAGAGAACAGAACAGGACAGACACTCAGGACACTCAGAACAAAGACACCGGCTGGCGCACACACACATTCCTTACCTCCAAGTCGGTCTTCAGAGAAGAGGGTAGTCGCAAATCCCGAACGAGCCCCCAAATAAAAGACCCCCCCCCCCCACAAGAGGGGAGACCCTAACTCAAATTGCGGAATAATGCGACCCCCAAGAACTCACAAAAAACCATCCTTGCTGCAATCACACAAGGTTTATTTGGGAAACCAGTGCACTGGGGTCAAGCTCATATCCCATGCAGGGGAGGAGTTCGACCCTGAGCAACTGAAGTCAGGAGTATTTAAAGTGGAAAATCACAAGGCAAGTGGTGGGGGACAAAAATCACAAGGGATGGAGTACAAAAATCACAAGGACAAATCATGCATGGAACAGGGAAGTACAGAATGAGGAAGTCAGGCAATTGTTTATGCCTTAAGGAAGGTTAGAGATTATCTGGAGCAAACATCCTTGGAGCATTGTTTAGTTAAACTTTGAGCAGGACACCAGATGTGTCAAGAATGTGGTGAACTACTTCCTGGAACAGGGTGTGCTGTCTTTCTCAAGCTGAAAGCAGAAAAACAAGTTATTCTGTGCTGGGCTAGTTGTTAGGGGCATAAAAACATTGAGTTGGAGTCTCTCAATGGCAGCACATCTGGTAAGGTTTGTGATGTGTCCTTCTGCTTCCAGTCCCTCTGAAGCTTGGTCTGTGGTGCAGGCTCGTCTCCTTTGGTGTTTTGTCCGAGTCGGTGGATTTGATCTCTCAGCACAATAACATCTCTGTGAGACTCTGGGAGTCAGTGAGTTGTGGTGGCCAGACAAGTGTATTTAAGCTACTTTTAGCCAATCATAATTAAGGCATTCACACATTACTTCATGGAGCATTTACCTTATCATAGTTTTGCAAGCGTATGTACACACACACACACACACACACACACACACTCTAGGCTTGGTTTCCATGGTTACATTCATCCACAGTATCGTTTCTTTACATCTTCTTCCTTACATTCCATCCCCTGGAGCCTTGGGGAAACCAGAGCTACATGTCTGGGTATTCCAGAAGGCTCTACAAGGCTTGCAAAGTGGGGTTCAGGTACAATGTTTAATCCATTTTTGTGGTAACTTTTCCATGTATAGTATGCATTCCATTGGAAGATGCACTCTTTTAGAATCAGTTTCAATTGCTTTCTCAGGCAGTAAGCCTGTAGGAGTTCCAGGTTGTGTGATTGTGTGGGGTCATTCCCATACCAGTCTCCCTCCAACAATTTGTGTGTGGAGTCTGGTGCATGCTCCAACATGTTATAACCTGTGTGGTACAAGAAGTAGCTCCCTTCGCTAATACAGCAGGCCATGAGGCTGATCAATAAGCTTTGAGTTACCCTGATGGGGTCTGAGTACATGTTCCATGATGCAGAGTTATAATAATAAATAATCCTTATCGGGCCTCAAAAAGTATATAGAATAGGGTCTTAAAAACATGTAATTTCCTGGTTCAGATAGCTTATTTCTAGTTAATCTATCAAACAAAATTCCAACTGATGATGTATTAGCAAAGAATATTTTTCTGAAAAATATATTAGCTCTCACCATACTGCTGAGGTCATGTTTTAGCCAAATCCCGTGTTCTTTATGGATTTCCATGGGACCCCTTGAACAACAATTCAATTGAATTCAACCCAATTCTGCGCCTGAAAGTCTTCTTTGGTGATAAGAGATTACCATTGGAAACTTGGTATTCCCCCATTATTTGGAGGCCTTATTAGGATTACCTTCATATATTTTAGTTTTCACTGTACTAGGGCTCCATATAATACCTCAAATTCCAGCTGTCTCTTCTTGAATTCTCTCCCCTTCCCCTCCAGAATTAATCTCCCCCACTCCAACCTCCCCCACACAGAAATCTATTCTATTTCCCCTCCCAGGAAGATCTATGTGTCCCCAATTAGACTTTTCCTCTTTACCTAACCTCTCTGGGTCTATGGATTCTGCCTCAGTTATCATTTATTTAATTGCTAATTTCTGCTTTTGAGTAAGTACATACAACATTTATTTTTCTGAGCCTAGGATATCTCATTCCAGCATGATTTTTTCCTAGTTCCATCCATTTGCTTATAAATTTCATGTTGTAATTTTTTAAACATATGTGTAAATATACCACATTTTAAAAATCAATTATTCTGCTCCAAGATATCCAGGTTATGTCCAGTTTCTGGCTATTATGTATAAAGCCATAATGAGCAGGGTTGAGCAGTTGTTATTGTTATTGTTATAGGTGGGACACCTTTTGGATATATGCCCAAGAGACATATAGCTGGTCTTAAGGGATATCCATTTTTAACTTTCTGAGGAGTCACCATGTTGATTTCCAAAGTGATTAAGTTTGTACTCCCACCAGCAATGAAGGGGTGCTCCCCTTGCTCCATATCCTTGCCAACATGAACTGTCAATTGTGTTATTGATCTTAGTCATTCTGACAGGTGTAGGATGGAATCTAAAAATTTTCATTTGTATTTCCCTAATGGATAAGGATGCTAAAAATTTCATTAAGTGTTTCTTAGCCATTTGTGTTTCCACTATTGTAAATTCTCTGTTTAGACCTATATCCCATAATTTAATTGGATTATTAACTTTATTTTACATCTTTTAGATATTAATATTTTATCAGATGTGGTATAAATTTTTTCCTATTCTGAAGGTTGCCACTTTGTTCAGATGATGGTGCCCTTTCTCTTATAGAAGTTTTTAATTTTATGAGGTCCCATTTATTAATGTTTGATCTTAGTGCCTGTGATATCAGTATTCTCTTCAGAAAATCATATCTTGCGAAAATGAATTCAAGGTTATTCCCTATTTTCTCTTCTATCAAGTTCAGTAAATCTAGTTTCGCACTGAAGTTTATATTTATGTTTAATTCATTTGCACTTGAGTATTGTATAGGGTGATAAATGTAGTTCTATTTGCATTCTTCTATATGCAGGCATCCAGTTTGACCAGTACATTTGTTGAAGATTCTGTTTTTCCCAGTGTGTATTTGTGGCTTCTTTATCAAAGATCAGGTGTCCTTATATGTATGAATTTATGTATGGGTCTTCAGTTAGATTTCATTGGCCATCATGTCTGTTTTTATGCCATTACCATGTGGTACGTATTACTATAGCTCTGTTGTCTAACTTAAAATCAAAAATAGTAAGACATCCCATAGTTCTTTAATTGTTCAAGATTGCTTTAGCATCTTGGAGTTTTGTTTTTCCACATGAAGTTGAGAATTATCATTTCAATATTTGTGAAAACTTGTGTTGGAATTTTGATGTGGATTACATTGAATATATAGGTTGTTTTATATAGGATGGGCATTTTTATAGTATAATTTAACTGATCCCCATGTTTAAATGAACATGGGGATCTTTGCATCTTCTGACATCTTCAGTTTCTTTCTTCAATGACTTGGACTTTTGAATTATATGTCTTTCACTTGCTTGGTTAAAGTTACTTCAAAATATTTTATATCATATGAGACTTTCCCAAAAGGTGCTTCCCTGATTTCTTTCTCAGTCTGTTTGTCATTTTTGTATAGGAGGGCTAGTAATTTTTTTTTATTGAGTTAGTCTTGTAACCAGGCACTTTGCTGAACAGGTTTATCAGTTGTAGAAGTTTCCTGGTAGAAATGTTAGGGCATGTATGTATACTATCATGTCATCTATAATAATGATGCCTTGAATTATTCCTTTTCAATTTGTATCACTAAATGTATCACAATACCCCCAAATGATTTAAGGCTGAATTCTGCCAGAATTTCAAAGAGCTAATGCCAATACTCCTCAAATTATTTTACACAATAGAAATAGGAAAAAATACTGCCCAGTTCATTTTATGGGGCCACAATTACCTGATGCCCAAACCACATAAAGCTCCAGGAAAGAGAATTACAGACCAATTTCCTTATAAATACAGATTCAAAAATACTTAATAAAATACTTACAAACCAAATTCTAGAATTCCTCAAGATGATTATCCACTGTGATCAAGTAGGCTTCACAACAGAGATGCAAGGATAGTTCAATTTGTGAAAATCAATAAATATAATCCACCACATAAACAGAGAAAAAAACCAAAACAAAACCCACATGATCATCTTATTATATGCTGAAAAGGCCTTTGACAAAATTCAACACCATCAAGGTAATAGACTGGAAGAATTAAGAATAAAAGGCACATAACAAAGCATAATAAAGTCAAAGAACAGCAAGTCTCTAGCCAACATCAAATTAAACAGGGAGAATTTCAAAGCTACTCTACTAAAATTGGAAGTCATAATTGTCGACTTAGACACTTTGCTAGAGAAATAAGACAAATGATACAAAGTTAAGCAGATTCCTGTGTTCAGGGTCAGCCTAGGACACAGCATTTCCAGGACCAGCTGTGGTAGAAATGGTTATTTCAGGACTGGGTCCCACCCAGCTAGCTTACTGTCTTTGCTTAACAGAGGCAGATAGATCTCTGAAATTTTTTGCAATGTTAAAAGAAAATGTGTGCTTGCTATCACCTAAGAAGTAAGGGGCGAGATCACAGGATGCTGATTCACAGGATAATCAAAAGGGAACCTGGAGTAAATGACTGGATTGATATGTAAAATAAGAACCTGGTTTTATGATTTGCATGAGATGAGCTATCCAGAGAACTTTTTTGACTAGCCAGAAGGCAGAAGGTAGAGAGCAAATTGTCTGTAGATCTCTAGAGAAAGTAGATCAGAGAGAAAGAAAGCAAAACAGAGAGAAGGCAGATTCAAAAGCTGTCTTGAGCAGATTATGGGCTCTCCACTTGGTCCCCTGATTTGACTTTCAGTCATTTATTTTCGAAGCTCCCAGACAACCCTTCCTCAGAACCCCTCTCTAAGCTGAAGCTGGACCTTGGCAAAGGTAGTGTCAAGAGTGACTTTAAGTTTTCTGAGTTATGTAATTGGGTCAGAGTTACTAAAATAGAGACTGTAACATGAAAATGGGGCTTGGACAGTAGGTATTTTAGTCAGGGTTTCTATTCCTGCACAAACATCATGACCAAGAAGCAAGTTGGGGAGGAAAGGGGTTATTCAGCTTACACTTCCACACAGCTGTTCATCACCAAAGGAAGTCAGGGCTGGAACTCAAGCAGGTCAGGAAGCAGGAGCTGATGCAGAGGCCTTGGAGGGATGTTTCTTACTGACTTGCTTTCTCTGGCTTGCTCAGCCTGCTTTCTTATAGAACCCAAGAAAACCACCCCAGGGATGTTACCACTCACAAGGGGCCCTCCCTGCTTGATCACTAATTGAGAAAATGCCTCACAGTTGGATCTCATGGAGGCACTTCCCCAACTGAAACTCCTTTCTCTGTGATAACTCCAGCCTGTGTCAAGTTGACAAGTGCTCAATGTACTGGCTGGTTTTATTTGTCACTATTAAGCCTCAACCTTTACTTTCTTACTCATCCCCAAGATCTAAATAACTTTAAAAGTCCCACAGTCTTTACATATTAAAAATTCAATCCCTTAAAAAAAGAAGTCCAATATCTTTTAAAATTCAACGTCTTTTAAAAATTCCAAGTCTCTTAACTGTGGGCTCCTCTAAAATACTTTCTTCCTTCATGAAAGAAACATGTCACCGTACAGTCATAATCAAAAGCAAAACTCAAACTCCAATGGTTCAATGTCTGGGATCCAACTCACTCTCTTCTGGGCTCCTCCAAGGGCTTGGGTCACTTCTCCAGCTCTGCCCTTTGTAGCACACACATTGTCTTCTAGGCTCCAGTTGACTGTACTCCACTGCTGCTGCTGTTCTTGGTGGTCATTGCATGGTACTGGCATCTCCAAAACACTGCTATCTTCCACTGTAACTAGGCTTCACCAATAGCCTCTCATACACTTTCTTTATGGTGCCAAGCCTCAGCTTCTTTGCATGACCCCTTCAAGTCCTGGGCCATCAATTGCAACTGAGGCTGCATCTTTACCAATGGCCTTCCATAGCCTCTCATAGTGCAGAGCCTCAGCTGCTCTTCACGACCCCTCCATGCCTTCAAAACCACCTGGGTGACCCTTATACAGTACCAAGTCCAACCACAGCACAAAGTACAACCGTGGCTATCTCTGGAACACAGCTTCCTTGTGCTCTCAGAAAACATTTCCCAGAAGATTTCACCTCAGTGATGCTGGTTTCTTCTTAATCACTGCTAATTTCTTAGCTCCAGATAACCAGCATCAGTAGTCCCAGTAACACAAAGGTTTGCTTTAGTGGTTCTGGCATCTTGTTATTTACAGCTGATTCTCAGCCCCAGCTAACCAATATCACAGAATCTTTACAATCAAAATAGCAACAGCCCTTATAAGAGTCTTAAATTTTCCCTCTGAAATCTCACAAGCTGGGCCTCCATTTTCTGCATTGTTCTCAACATTATATTCCAAGCTCCTACAGAACATTCCACAGAGCTCTTAACACTGAATGGATCTTCTAGCCCAAAGTTCCAAGTCCTCTCACAGTCTTCCCCAAAACATGGTCAGTTTGTCACAGGAAAACCCCACTCCTGGTACCAATTTGTTTTAGTCAGGGTTTCTATTCCTGCACAAACATCATGACCAAGAGGTAAGTTGGGAAAGAAAGGGGTTATTCAGCTTACACTTCCACACAGCTGTTCATCACCAAAGGAAGTCAGGGTTGGAACTCAAGCAGGTCAGGAAGCAGGAGCTGATGCAGAGGCCATGGAGGGATGTTTCTTACTGGCTTGCTTTCTCTGGCCTGCTCAGCCTGCTTTCTTATAGAACCCAAGAAAACCAGTCCAGGGATGCTACCACTCACAAGGGGCCCTCCCACCTTGATCACTAATTGAGATAATGCCCCACAGCTGGATCTCATGGAGGCACTTCCCCAACTAAAGCTCCTTTCTCCGTGATAACTCCAGTCTGTGTCAAGTTGACATATAAAACCAGCCAGTACAGTAGGCTTGGATACAATGAGTAAATCTTTAGGCAAATGGTGCTGAATAAGGCTCCAAGATGTTTATACACGGATGTAATGGAAAACCTCATGGGGTCTGAACTGTCTTCCATCTGGTGTTGCACATTTATTCCTGTACACTTCCTAGTTCACATCCCACAGTGATTCATGCTATATTGTTCTTTGCTTATTAATCATCTTCTGTGTGCTCATTCATCTTCACACCACCCATCCATCACCACTGGCAGCTGTTCACACCCTACCGCCCACCATTGTCCAGCAGATAAACACGTGTGGGGCAAATGATATCTCTTGTTCAGGGAAATCCCAGCACACAATATATTCTCATGACATTATCTGGTGAGTGTGGGGTCATGAAACTGTAGGCTGAGGTGGCAGGTAACATATGCACCACTCTACATAACTTCTAAATCTCTGTTCTCTTCATTGGAACGCTTCAGTTTGTGTATGGTCATTAAGCAGTTATTAATCCTTTAGGACTCCAGCCCACAGCTTTTTTGATTTACTTTTGTTTTTATAAGTGCAAGAAGAGTTTGTGAGTCTTTGCTCTGATCTGTTGTTCCATTTAGTGATCTCATATCTCACTGGTCCTCACATTTTATATTTTATAGCTCTAATAGTACCATTACTGCCCACCATTTTCTGACAATAAAAACATACCAATTCAGTCATGTAAAGAGAATGGTTACCTCCCAAAAACCAAAAATGGTTACCTCCTGTGTGTTGTCTTGTGTAATTCTTCTACAAAACAGCAGATGTTGCTCTTCTAGCAACATCTATCCTGATTCATAATCTGTACTTGCCTAAAGTAAGGGAGAGAAATGTGATAATTGTTTACAGAAATTATGTTTTCAGTCATTTCAGATAAAGGGATATAACTAATTCTGCTTCTTGTCTATTGAAGCAATTGCTGGTGAGTGTGTGTATGTGTGTGTGTGTGCGCGCTGGAAGTTACCTTTCTCAATGGTTCTCTGTGCCTTTCTCCCAGCCTTGAGTAGCCTAAACAGACCTTAAATATTTTCCATAGTCTTCTGCTGATCTAGCCCACCTAGGTGGAAATCTTCAGCCTTGTTGCATCAGCAGTTTCCTGCCAGAGCAGACTGCCTGCTGAGCTTGCTTTGCAACTTCCTTTAGTTGAGACAAAGTGACATGATCCAGCTGAAACTAAAGATGGGTCTTTGGGTTTTTCCCTATTTAAATGCCGAGCTGAAAATTAAACTTTGAGCCTTGATCAGAAACCTTTGTCTTGGTTTCATTCTTCTCTTGCCAGTCTGTCCTCTTTCATTCCCAGCCTCCCTTTCAGGTGTACCTACTTCTCTGTGGCTGCTGGACAGCTACAGTCCTCTACTCTTTCTTGACATAGGATCTCTCTCCCCTCACCAGACCTAAAGCTTACCAATTCTCCTCTGCTGGATAGCCAGAAAAACCCAGGGCTTTTCTTGCCTCTATTTCCACATTGCTGCAATTACAGTCACATGCTGCAGCATGCAGCTTTTATGTGGATAACAGAGGTCAAAACCAAGTCGGCATGCAAGCACTTTACTGACTGAGTCAGTGGAGCAGGGTGCCTTTTATTTCAGATACTGTAGGTTCACTACCCAAGCTGCATATTTCTCATCTAAAGGAAACATCAGCCAGCTCTGCCCAGATTCCCCATTTGAGGTGGGGACATTTAAATGACTTACTCCTCAGGTGGTCACTTAGGCTCTTCCTTCTTTACATTAACCTAAACCTTTCCCTGGAGAATTTTGTAGACAAAACCACATATTAATAATAGCTTAAAATGCATCAGGGTTTATAAAATTTTAAGCACTTTTCTTCATATCAAACTTCTTAATAACTCTGAAGAAAATATACTAAGAATAGCTCAAAAAGTAAACATTAAAAGCACCTAATTTGGTCTGAAAGTTCTGTCACTATAAACAGCAAGGCTGCTGTGGCTTAATGTGTCCCCTAAGATCTGTGTGTCAGAGACTCAACCCCCAGTGTGTCACTATTGAGGAGTGGAGCTAAGGAAAAACTAGTGTGCCTTCAAACACATGATGTCATTATATATAACGTCATAGTTGTAGAGGTTGGTGAGTTATAGAAGTGAGTGGTTTTCTCTTGCCCTCCCTTGCACCTCCTCCTCCAGTGGGATCTGATGCATTTAGCCACAGGAGACACTTACCACTGCCACTGCCCCCCACCACACACACACACACACATACATACTGAAGGCATTTCAGCCAAGCTCAACAGCCATGGCTGTTGCAGGCCTTGCCCTTCTTTCTATTCCCTCTGCCTTGCTAAAAACTTTTAAATTACATCTCTAAACCCAGCCAACCAGGTCTTTTCCCTCATTTGAACACCTTCTCATGCCAGACACATTCCTGAGGATGACTACAAAACCCTAGCAATCAAAAGCCCCTTTGGCTCAGCTAATTAACATGGCAGATTAGAATGAAACAAGTCACCCACCCTAACACTGGGTTCCCCTTGTGCCTTCATGAACTGCCATTTTCCTATGTGCCACATCGGTCTCTTCTTTATCCAGCGGCAGTCCTTTGTCTGCTCCAGGACAAATGTCCCTTCCCCCTCTTCCTTGTTCCCTGTTCCTTCTCCCTCATCCTCCTTCTCCTGTCTTTGTCACTTATTCCTGCCTTCTGTCCCTCTGGGGCAAACACATCTGCTTTGTTCTGAGAACATGGTCAAGGGGACCCTGGGCCAATAGTTTTCCTCTCACATACATGAAATGAAATAAAATAAATTATGCAGGCTCAGGGTGTCACTGTAGAAAGATAAACACATGCAGGTACAGATGAGTATGCTTATAAATCTTGCACTCAAGTACAGAGACAAGAACAACATTGAGTAAGTAGCCTTGGATACCATGAAAGTCTGTCACAAAGTTTACCCATTCTCTCATAGCACCATCCTCCCTATGAGTGAAGCTGAATTACTAAGTTTACAGATGTAAAATGATGGAAGGCCATTAACAAGGAAGAGAGACAATGAAAGTGTCTAGAGAGAAGAGTATTTTGTTGTAAAAAGTATTTCTAGTTTAAGAATGAAGGGAAAAAAGAAACTAAAAGTGAGTAGGAGCCTGAAAGGTTTGGTGTTCTGTGGCTGTGTATGTGTTACAAATTTAATTGGATGAGGAACATCACTGTATTAAGGCATAAAACAATCTCTTGTATTTAGAATGACCTCTGTTTGAGCAGTGTGTAGCATTTTGGAAATACATTTTACAAGTAGTCAGGCTTATACATATTATACTTCAATTATTTGAAAATCAAACTTAAGTAAAAACTCACGCCTTTTCTGAGGTTGTAAGACCCCAAAAACCGAGGGTGCCCCACCACCCCACGCCCCGGAAGGCGACCCTAAATCACTCACGAGAAACGGTCTCGATGCAATAACATGAGGATTTGTTTATTCCAGAATTCTGGGTTCCACAGCCATACACTGCGCAGGGCTAGAGGACCGTGGACCACGAGTGCCGAATTGTGACAGCTTTTATAAGTTTACAACAAAGCCCTCGAATCACAAACCAATCATTTCTTAGCATGGAGAGCCCGCGCAATGCGAGCCAATTGATTTGTTAGGCCAATCAGTTTAAATTATCAGAGTCCGCATTCAGTGGATCAATTAGTTTCCTATTTTCTTGAATGTCTATAGCTACATGTACTCCTGCATAGGAGTAATGGTGTAAGCAGTTTACAGAAGCAAGATAAGCTTAGCCCATTTCCAGTTACCCTATGGGGCCAGGAACACCTATTCAAGGCCTTTCTGCTAGGTCTAAACAAAAGGCGGGCTCTGGAATGTGACCTTTTACCTAGTTTCTAACAAAGCGAAATAGCATTTTAAACTTCTGATTTCTTGGAGTCATTAAAGTTAGGCTGTATTATTTTCTATCCTTTCACTGTGAGTAAAACTTAGTGGTTTCTGATCTGTAGAAATGGTACTTTCAGGAAAAAGTCATAGATGCTTAACTATTTTTTTAAATATTGATTTATTAAAAACTTTCTGATTCTTCCCTCTGCTCATATTCATATCGCTCTGCTGTCCAGATTTCCTCCCTGGCCAAGCAGTAGATCTGAGAGGTTTGTTGTCTGTGCTTTTCAGAAAAGCTCTCAGAGAAGAAGGATGCCCGTGCAGCTACAGAAGTGCAAGACTCTGCAGCACTGATCTGTGCTTTGAGACAACTCGGAAGAAGCTGAAAGAGCACAAATTAGCTCACAAATCCCATTGCCTCTCACTGAGTCTTTCATAATTGATGCAACAAATGAGACCGCAAATGTAGCACATTGCGAATATACAGCTAATAAAAAGTACCCAAGGAAGGGAGGAGAATATTCGCTTATTTTTCTTCTTTTTTTCTTTATTTACATTTCAAATGTCCCTTTCCACATCTTCCCTCTGGAAAACCCCCATATCCCCTCCCCTCCCCACTGCCTGTAGGAGGGTGCTCCCCTCCCCACCCACCCATTGCTGCCTTCCTGCCCTGGCATTCCCCTACACTGGGGCATCTAACACCCTCAGGCCCGAGGGCCTCTCCTCCCACTGATGTCCAACAAGACCATGTTCTGCCACATGTGTGGCAGAGGATTTTTAAGTTATACAAATGTGCTTTCTTAAAGTGGGTGTGGTCAAAGTCAGATGATAAAAAACCTTTTAGTACAAGTATATGGGAAACTTCGTCATTTCAAATATGTTCTGATTCAAATATTCACACTGTTACACTGGGGCTGCACAATTATAATACCCAAGGCTAAACATAGTCCAAGAAGGTTCTAGCTACATAACATATACTAATATAAATATAAATTTCTTTCTATATAACATATACTAATATAAATCTAAATTTCTATCTACATAACATATACTAATATAAATCTAAATTTAGTATGAGATTTTTCTTTTTCCTTTTCTCTTTTTTTTAATGTGTCTAATGGGATATTCGAAATGTGTGGAAGGTTCCAGAACATGCTCAACCATAGTTGCTCATAAGTGCTTAGAAACACCTGGATTGGGCCCCTTCTCCCTAGCCAGTGTTTATGATTATTAAAATGCTTTATGGTTAGAGCTGTACTCCTCTGAAATACACTTCTCACAAATGTCCCCAAATTGAAGGTGGATTGTGGGATTGTGTCAGTGATCCTTTTATGAACATAGGCATCAGCAGGAGGGAGTTAGGTGTGTGAAGAAAGTGTGGAAAGGTCATTCCATTCACCTAATGTCATCCAACAACACATTAAAATTCATAGTAATAAAAGCAAAACAATTTACCCTGCTTTATCTAACATTCATACCACAATACATTCAGAAAAATGAGAAATAAAATGAGAAATGAAGTGTGGGTGTTCTTCCCAATGAGATTCTGAATCCCCAGGTTGGACCTGTTCAACTGTACTGGTTTGCAGTCCCCAAAGCAGTCATCTGTTCTTGAAGTGTGTAGAGATGCTGGTGGCTGTTCTTGGATTCCAATGCCTTATTTACTGAAAGGGAACTGTTAGTACTGAGACCTGTAAGACCTGTGACATCATATAAGCGACAATTAGCACAGTGCAACTATAGGCCTGTTGCCAAGGAAACAACCACCATATACCCAGAATTCAATGGCCCACCTTTACCTGTAATTTATGTCATCACCCATATATAACTGGGCAGCATTTCTCCTCTTTCTTTTTCTTTTCCTTCCTTCTTCCTGCCTGCTACACCTTTCACCATCTTAAATAAAGCCCCACATGGAACTGTTTGGCTTGGTGTGACCTCATTGCAGCCCGCATCTCTGAAGCATCCCTGTGGCCCATGCGGTGGGCAAACGGGTGACCTGCACTGCATGCAGGTAGACGAACTGCGTGGAAAAAACCAACAGGGTCCATGCAGCAGCCATTTTGCAAAGTTATTCTGTTAGTGTCCTCAACTGTCTGCTGGGAGAATTTTACAGTTACCTCTTCATAAATGATTGAATATCATCCAGACAAAGTAATAGGCTTTTCCAAAGCCATGCAACAACATGACAGGATGAAAAGACTTGTGTGTAGATGAAAGAAAGAAGATGCCAGTTCTCTAGATTTTTGACAATTATTATTTAACTTCTTATGCTATCAAACTGCTTCTTAACAGAGCTTTGATTTTTGATTTTTCAAAAAAAGCAGAATTTAATTTTAAACAAATTTCTAGAGACTAACAATATAATTTGACCTCAAAACCATATAATTTGGCCTCAAAACAACATATTAAAATTCATAGTAATAAAAGCAAAACAATTTACCCTGCTTTATCTAACATTCATACCACAATACATTCAGAAAAATGAGAAATAAAATACTAAATGTCTCTATGAGGATTTGTAAAGCACTATTCCTGGGTACGTAAAGCATTTAAAGGCAAGAGCCCTGCCTCACATCTCTATTCCTGTCTTCTTGGATGGTGAGGCAGAAGGATTGCCATGAGTTCAAGACAAAAAAAATAGATCTAGGGTAAAATAGATTCTCTCTCTCTCTCTCTCTCTCTCTCTCTCTCTCTCTGTCTGTATCAATGAAAGAACCAAAATTCAAAATTCAATTAAAATTTTTATTTAATGTTTCAATACTTCAAAATCTAAGTAAATCTTTAGGATTCATAAAGATTTGAGAAATGAATAAATTAAAATTTTAGCAATTTTTTTCTCTAATATGAAAGAGTGGTTACACTTTCTAATACCCTGTTTCCTATTTACTGTCTGAGTAGCTCACTGGCCTTTATACAGTATTGCATTTGTTTTGTTTCGTTTTGTTTTCTATCCCATGCAGTTTTAGTTCAGACAAAGCTGGCCATTCTGTCTCCTTGCTTTACTCTCTTAAACGCCATTCAAACTTCTTCCTCTAGGGGGCGGTATGACCATGTCAATGAACATCTGAAGAGCAGAACTTAGCAGAACTCAAACATGTAATTGTCTGCCGCTAAATGGCAAGGGGAATACTGCCTCCTATACATCCCCATTTTCTATATTTTTCTTATAATTCTGATGAAAAAGTCCACTTAGAGAAAAAAATTAAAAAGCCACTACAGAAATGAAAAGGTACATCTTTGTCATCATAGTACAGAAGGGAGCTAACAGGTGGATGTGTCCCTCTCTCTGAAACCTCTCCAGGCTGGCTCTCAGTCACAAAATTAAGGCCCTTCTTAGGTCACATCATATTTCTCAGGTCATTTCATCCTTACATTGCACTTCTTCCTTCTATATGCACACCGCTTTCTCATCCTACACAATAAGTTTATTGGTTTCATATGCCCCTGTCCTCTTGCCAAGCCATGACTGCTTCATAACTAATTTGTGGAAGTAGGAAAATGCTAACCAACACATTGTGTGATATTTAGGTTTTGTCAGCTTGGCTTAAACTGGAGTCACCTAGAAAGAGGTAACCTCAATTACAGGATTGCTTCCATCAGACTGGACTGTGGGGCATTTTTTTTTTTTATTAACTGCTAATGGGAGGGGCCCCAGCCCGCTGTGGATAGTGCATCCCCTGGGAAAGTGGCCCTGGATTATACAGGGAGTCAAGCTGAACAGGCCACAGGGAATGAGTTGGTAGGCAATGCTCATCTATGGAAGTCTCTGCCTCAGTTCTCAACTCCTTGTTGCTGAGGTAAGTTGCTTCCCTGGCTTCCCTGGATCACGGGCAGGAGCCTGTAAGTCACAGTAAGCCCTTCCCTCCCCAGCCCTTCCCTCCCCGCATCCATTTGCTTTTGCTCTGTGGTTTATCTCTGCAGCAGAGAAGCAAAGTCTGATATGGAGGTTTAATGAGATGAGCACACGTGATCTTGTATGATTGTAGGATATCTTCAGCAGCCTTTCTGGCAGGAGTAGTTCAGACGTCCTTACAACCATATCCCTAAGTTGACAGAAACAAGTGATTTTCCCCCCCAAGGTCAGAAAGCGCTCAGTGCTGCCAAAGGAGAAAGGAAAACACTAAGCCAGCTATGAAGCCTTCTATCTACAAGAGTAGCCTGCCTGCAAGATACACGTGTGTGTGTGTGTGTGTGTGTGTGTGTGTGTGTGTTTGTGTGTAAAAGCGGCCCAAAGTATATATGGATAACTAATTAATATCTGATTTGGATTGAGGCCCATCTAAGATATATCAGCCATAGCTAAAGCTTTTAGGTGTCCAAGAACCTGAGACTAGATAAGCCAGGAACCAAAGGAAAAATCAAATACTACTGCTTTTCTAAAGACCTGGAACAATAAGTGACTTCTGAGGACATTCTGCTATACTCCCAGATCCTTGCCTTGTTCAGTTGCTGTCAGAGATGGTTCCTCCCAAAGCAGATGAGAACAAATAGATTCCCACAACCACCACAATACGCAGAAAGTGAGAGAGACCTTGGAGCACTCAGCCCTAAACAAGATGTCTCCCTCAAATCTCTCTCCTCAGAGCTCAGGAGGCTCTACAAAAGCAGAGGTATAAAATGCACAAGAGCCGCAGGGGATGGAGGTCACAAAGGAATCGAGGTCTTCTACACAGCATAGAGCTGGCACCTGTGTGAACTCACAGACGCTGAGGCACCATGCGGAAGGCCTGCATGGGTCTGCACCAGGTGAGATCCTAGAGCTCCAGGGGGAGGCGGACACAGTGGGCAGCATATCCCTAAGCCAGAAGCGATCTCCAGGGCAGAGCTACTTGCAAATAAAAAATTAATTTTCTCTAAGGGGGTCTCAGGTGGCAAGCACCGGAGTCTTAAGGGTTCCCAGATCAAGCACATGCAAGGCGGCCAACACAAGACAAACTCTTGGGGGTTTTTTGGTTTGTTTTTTGTTTGTTTGTTTTTTCCTTACAGGTCCTTTGTGCATATGTGTGTGTGTGTGTGTGTGTGTGTGTGTGTATTATGGTTTCTAGTATGGTGTTGTTATAGGATTCCTGTGTGTGTGAATATGTGTCTCTGTGACGACATGCAGTTATTGTGCTTTTTCTTTGGCTCTTTTTCTTATTTCGTCATATCCTGGTTGGTTTACTTTTTATATCTTATATTGTATCACATTATATTATATTGTATTATATTACATTACATTAATTTCTTCAAAGCCTGCTTTCTAAGGAGAAACAGAAAAGGTGTGGCTCCAGATGGTAGGGCAGGTGGGAAGGAGGTGTTATGAGCAGGGGGAAGGGAAATACTATAGTTCATGAAAAAATTGCATAAGAAACAGAATCTATTTTCTATAACAGAAAAAAAATTATGAAACATAAAAAGTAAAATAAAAAAGAAAGTGCTCTAGTCCAGTGCGCAATGGAGTAGCACCTGCTGTTTCCTCACGCCCAGACCTTGGAATTAAATCTCTTAGAAGCAAATCTGTTTAAACAGATTTTGTCCAAAACAGAACAAAGACCAAATCTTACACTAGTAACTTGATGAGAAACCGTATAAAGCCCATATGCCTCTAAGGAAAAAACAGAGAAAACCATAAAATGGAAACAAGATTGTGTGTGTGTGTGTGTGTGTGTGTGTGTGTGTGTCTGAAATTACCTGTGTCTGGCTGTGGTTGTGTGTGAAAGTGACATAAAGCATTTCTGCTGTGTCATGGGTTAGGATGTCACATTTGGCCACTACTGGCACCACAGGACACACCCATCTCTACAGAATGAAGCCATTCTTAAGTCAAGCACGTGATAAAAAGAACATAAAATATCCGGGTTCCAAGAAGTTGAATTTTACAATTTAAAAAAAAAAATCTACTTTGGCAAAGCTCTAAGTATTTAAACTAAATGAAACAAATCTGAAAGTAGTGATTCAATCTTAAAACACACACACACACACACAAGATTAAAAGTGGGAACATGGGAACCATCAAAACCATTAAAACATAAGTAATAAAATAGACAAGTACGAGTAACAGATACTATTAGAAACCCAGTGGCTGAGCTTTTTTTTTAGCTAGATATTTTCTTTATTTACATTTCAAAGGATATCCCCTTTCCTGTTTCCCCTCTGAACAACACCTATCCCATCCCCCATCCCCCTGCTCACTAACCCACCCACTCCTGCTTCCCCAACCTGGCATTCCCCTACACCAGGGCATCCAGCCTTCACAGGAACAAGGGCCTCTCCTCTCAGGGGAATGAGGTGCTTCACAGATTAATCTGATGCAGGGATTGCTAGGCTGATCTTAGCCCTCAAACCTTCTGAGCAGCGCTGACCGAAAAGTTTGTGGAAAAGTATGAGGAAAAGTATGAGGAAAAGTTTGTGGAAAAGTATGAGAAAGTCGAATGGACCCTGCAGGATGAATAGTGGAGAAGCTCAGATTTCCCAGGATCTCAGCAAAGCTCCATTATTCAGATTCAAAAGAAGATAGTCAATGCCACCCATGACAACAGGGAAATCCAGACTATGTGAGGTCATTTCTTGAGTAAGAAAATTAAAGGCAAAGAGATGCTCTTAAAAGCCCCCCGCTACGTGGTGCTGTGTGATAGGAACCAGGCCACAGAAAGGCTGAAGACCAGGCAAAGAGGGCTCCCGAACTTCTGGTCTGGAGCTGGGCTGGGGGTGTGAACGTAGCAACTAGTCGGGGTCCGGATGAGAACCGTAAGAAAGTGCGTCGTTTATACTCCCACCAAAACATTTACATGGCAAAGATGGCTCATGGGACAAAGAGGGATCTCAAGCTGGGAATCTTCGTTGGGACTCAGTGTTTGAATCTGTTCCCATAAGCTTCACTGCATGTCCACCTAGTTTCTGGACAGCCTGTCTTGGAAGGGCACCGAAACGGGAAGGTGACAGAGACTGTCAGAGAATCCTCTCAAACTAATGATACTTTTGCCATGACAGCATTTCGAATTCTGTCAACTTTCCTCACTGACGATGTATTCCTGCCATCTTTTACTGAAATTAAACGACCTGAATGTAGCTAGAGGCACACTAATCAAAATGACATTCTGTCATATATTGGGATAAAGAAATTGATTTTCCTCTTTAAAATGAAAATACTAAATCAGACCTTTGCTTTGCTACGACTTCCCAAAAGTATATCCCGAGACGAATGGCACAGGCCAACACACCCAACTACAAATGTGCCCAGCCAAGAGGTTCTTGCAGAAACATTCCTTGGCGTGTGTTATTCCCACCCAGACAGCAAAGGTTCACTACAGTCAAGACCCGGCTTTAAAAAGAAAAAAGTTGTAAATCTATGCAATATGTAATTTAGAGGAGACAGTGTTGGAATCACGATTTATTGAATGGATTTTGACATGACAATTTATGTCAGTTTGCAGACAGGCATAAGAAATTGACCCCAGGAGCGAGGGATGGAATTAAATATCTTTTCTAATAATAGTAAAATGATCAATTTTGCTCCACTGTTAATGTAGCAGACCGTTTTAAATTTTAAAAGCTTTGAGCACAGGAAAGAGAGTATTTGTTTTGAGCCTGAATTTGCCAAAAGACTTGCATTGACTGAACACATCAGATCAAGGATGTCGACCCCAGCTTGAGTCTAAGGCATTTGTGCTTACTCAACAGCTTCGGTAAGCTTCCGGGCAGCTTCTGGTAAACTATTCCTTCTTGGAGTTTTACATTAACACCTTCCCTGCCAGGACCTTTGTCATGACTGTCACCACTCCCTGAGTTAATCTTTTAAAGCATCTCCAAGCACCTGGGTCCTTGTTGTGATTTAACTCTTACTTTCAACTCTTCAAATGACATCTCTTTAGAGATGCTTCCTGACCACACCTACTGCCGTCTTAAATAGTGTCTAAGAGATGTTAATATGCAGTAAACTTGTACTTTAGCCAAATATTCTGGTTCATGGTAAATGGAGTTTTGGATGTAGGACAGAAATAGGGACAACACACTTGACTTTATAACCTGTTCAGAATGGGAAAGATTTTTAGTTGAGGTGATCAATCGCTCTCAGGTTTCTGTATTTTGGTTTTCTTTCTTTGTTGTTTTGTTTCATAGGAGAGAAAGAGCATGACATTGAATGTGCTGGGAAGTAGGGGAAGATTTGGAATGAATTGGAGGAGGAGAAGGAAGACAATTAAAATATTTGTGTGAAGATAAGCCATTAAAATAATTTATTAAAAATAAAAGCAACAAAGCAAACAAGTACTGGGTTAACTTAAGAAAATGTATATAATAAAACATTATTTTTATTATATAATTATTTTTATTTTTATCCATTTTAAATGCCTATGCAACACAGAACAAGGGCATGCTAGAAGAAGAGCTCCCTCTCAATTGGATCAATGTATTGCACATTTCAGAGGTGATAATGCATTGTATTATTTGGGTGTTTTAAAGCCTAGCTTTGCAAAGGTGCTTAAAGTCTTCTATAAAGGCTCTACTTATTGAAGCCTAAGGTCCTCCTGAATCTGAACCAGCTAGACAGAGATGCCATGTTTTCTACAGGGAGTACGAGATCACCTACTAGAACACATATCACATCCAGATGACCACAGTTCTCTTTTGTCAACTGATAAGTCTAGCACTATGAAATTATTCCTGGTTCACAAAAATCATCATGAAACAGTTTTCATCTGTAATATAATGGTTTTGTAACAAATGCAGGCATGACACGGCTGTTGTGTTCGACTTGTGTGTAGAAGTATTATATGTCACTAGAGAGGACAGTGTTAATTAAAATGCACCTAACTGTATACATTCTAGGGATGTATAGACAATGAGGATGTCCTGTCAATTGGGGGTCTCAGAAAACCTGAGGAATAATAATCTTGAACTAGGGGTGCTAAAAGAATATGAGAAATGAATGGAATAAAATGATAAAAAGAGAAAGGTTATTTCCTTTATGACTTAAGGTTTGATTTTACATGCATGGGTATTCATACAGTAATATCTTAATATGATGTTACATTGAAGAGAGTCGATAATAAAATGAAATAAATCATGGATTTTGTCATGATTTATTTAAATATATCTATTTTTACAATTTACATAAATTAATTATTTTACATTATATGATTCTAAATTAGTTATTGTACATAAAATGATTAATTGTGCATTATATTTACATGAAGGTACAATACTCACCTCTATGACTTTTTAATCTCTTGGATACATGATTGCTATATTTAGGTGCAGAAATTCAATTCATGGAACCTGCTACCTTATCTCTTGTGCCCTCACGGGCTCCCATCCGACCTGTGCTTTCTTCAGGAGTACATGATTTCCTGTTAAATGGGGCCCATTATTTTAACACTCCCACTTGAACCCAGCTCTGCTTCTTGTACTTGAAATATACATGAAGGATAGTCTGCTCGCTGAACAGGTAGGAATATTTTATTTAACAAAAAGTAGATTCTCAATTAACATTTAAAAAGACATAGATGTTATCAATTATGAATTTTTGGATGTAGTAGTGCAGATGTAAACTTACAACTAATTTCATACATTCAAGGCAAAGAGGACATTTTTAAAAGTTCCACTATGAGAAAAAATTTATATTTAGGATCTCAAAACAGAAGGAGGAAATTTTTGAATGTCATTGACATTTAAATTCAATACTTTTCATATTTTTCCTGTTAATAACTCAACTAGGAAATATATTTATGTTTTATATTTTAAATTAGTTTTTTCTTTTATTATACTGTAAAAGGTCTAGAGGTGTTTATATGGATTTACTTTGGTTATCGTAGCACATGAGATATAGATTGTGTTGCTACTGATCTTATCTGCTGTTTTAGTTAGACTTCTGTTTCCATGATAAAGCACCATGACCAAAAACAAGTAAAGGATGTATTTCACCACCTACTTGATGAACACTGCTTCCTGGTTTGCTTCTCCTGGCTTGCCTTATCTGCATTCTTATACTATCTAGGACTCATGGATAGCAGCACTCACAATGAATTGGACCCTTCCACCTCAAATGATAACCACAGATGTGTCTCATAGGCTTGCCTCCAGGCAAATATTATGGAAGGACTTTTTCAATTGAGGTTCTGTCCCATCAGATGGCTCTAGGTTGTGTCACCTTGACAAACAGCTAGCCAGCACGTCCAGCTCCTCTAAGGAGCTGCTAATAGGCATGCTATAAATCTTATGTACATGAAGCCAAATTGCTTTGACTACAAATAAATGAAGTTTAAAAATAGAAATGTTTTCAGCAAGCTTCAGTTACAGAAAATGTTGCTTCTTAGTTATATAAAAACAAGATTCAGATTGAGCTACATTAAAATATGCATTATTATTTTATATGATTAAAAATTACCTAATCTCATAAATGAGATTCTTAAATATTAGCAATAAGAAAATATAACAGAATTCTCATATGATCATACAAAAATAGTTCTTCTGTTCTCCTGGATCTTGACTACAGTATAATAGTTTTACACACAGACCCGCAGACACACACACACACACACACACAATTATTATATTACAATAGTATGTATTTAATTCATCAGTCAAATTCTATGAATTTATGCAGTGTTATTGTTAATATACCCTTCTAAATTTAATATTGGTTGGTCAAATTTTTAGTCTTGATTTCTATTCATTTTATTAATGACTTAATGTAATCTACCTTAAATGTGACGTGGAGTGCAGAGAAATCTGAATAATTGCATGACTTCAATTCATATTTACTAAGTATGGGTTATATAATCTGTCTTAACCGAGGGTAAGAGTACATTGTTGATAGACACAGTGTTTAATGTGCTGCCCATTCTCTAATGAAGGAGACTAAAGTATAAAACTACAGGTATAGTGTCTTCAGTGACTGTTGCGGTAGATGTGTACATAGAAACAGAGAATGCATGTCTGTGGTGAAGCAGACAGCACTAAGATGGACTAGAGTTTGAAAGAATGAGGTAATCGGGTTGGAGTTTAAAATGTACCAAAGCTTGGTTGAATCATTCCGCCAAGTCCAGAGAAAGGGGACAAAAGACTGAACATAAGAGACATGTGTATATGTGGTAATAATGGCAGGACTTCTATGTTGCTGAAACATCATTTGCATGGCCCTTAAATTTTGTCTCAGTTGCTAAGGCGGAGTAATGATTAAGCTTTGAAACCAGACAAATTATGCTAGCTGTCTGACATATTAATTATCTAGCATGGAGCAAACATGTTTAAGTCTCACTCACTTCATCCCTAAATAAGATTAATAATTTTTAATTTCTTAGGTAAATGAGATTTGAGAACCCAGAGATATAAATATGGATAATATCTTAGATATTTCATAGTACTATATAAGATTATCTTAGACCCTAGAACATAGTATATTCTCAAAGATGATCTAATACTTAGTCTCTATTCATGACAGTTTTCTCCATGATTGGTGCTTGGGTATGGGTCCAGATCATGTCTCTTTAATGACTGTGGTTGATGTGTCTGTTAGTTAAATGTATCCTTTTAACTTGAAAGGACTATGCAGGAATCTATCACCCACCAAAAATCAGCAGCCATGCTACATAGCATTCATAGTTTCCTTTCTCAAAGCTTCAAAGCAACTGGAAATTACTGTTACCATAAAAGTACTTGGATAATTTGAACAGATTAACCAAGTACAATCAGCAAGCACATCAGCAACTTATTCTAGCCAGATCATATTGTAATCCAGGGCATGTCTGATGTACTTTTAAATTACCCAAGTATAATCAGTAAGCGTGTAAGCATCTATTTAAGTTGGCTCACTGTAGTTCTTGGTATACATTGATCATATGCTATTCCTATGTGAGAAACAACTTCATTTGGCTTTGTGCTTTATTCTTGGCATTCATGATGCTAACACATAAGGTAATAAATAGTTAAGCACAAACTATCTTGTTATATAGTATGCATTATATTATTATGTATGGTGACTAAATAACATAAAAAGCACAATCTCTAGAGCTAGAAAGACAGCTCAGTTCTTAAAGTGCTTGCTGTATAAATATGGAATACTAAGTTCAACACTAAGAACTAATGGTAAAAATGCTAACATTCACTGCATAAACTGATATTCTGAGTATTGTGTAGGTGGACACTGGGAGATACTTGCAGAACCCTGAGTGTGATGGTTTGTATATGCTTGGTCTAGGGAGTGGCACTATTAGAGGGTGTGGCCCTGTTGGAGTAAGTATGTCTGTTTTGGAGTAGGTGTGTCACTGTGGGCACTGTAGGCTTTGTCCTAGCTTCCTAGAGGCCAGAATTCTGCTAGCAGCCTTCAGATGAAAATGTAGAACTCTCAGTTCCTCCTGTACTATGCCTGCATGGTTGCTACCATGTTCTTGCCTTAATGATAATGAACTGAACCTCTGAACCTTCAAACTAACCCTAATTAAATATCATCCTTGTAAGAGTTGCCTTGGTCATGGTATCTGTTCACAGCAGTAAAACCCTAACTAAGACACTGGGATTCCCCAGCTAACCAGGTATCTAAGTGAATTCCAGAACAATGAGTCCCTTCTTCAAACAAACAGTAAAGAAAAAAAAAGTAGTTGGCCTTTGAGGAACAACACCTAAAGTCTACCTCTGGTCTTCACATGCATGAATACATGCACATGTACAGCTTACACACACCTATGCACTTGAACACACATGAACATGAACACACATTTGCATAATTCGTTAAATAGAATGTCTATGGATATTCCCACGATAATGACAGATGAGTAAACTAAGTGGTCAGGCTTACACTTCTTTTCAATTATCTGGGTATCTCTGATTTCACCCACCACACATATTCATGGAGCTTCTGTTTTGTGCAAGGAACTATACTAAAAGCAATCAATCATGCAAGCATTGTTAGGAATTTAGATAGGAAAAAACAAGAAGAACAGATTGTATAAAGGTACACACCAATATAGTTGTTACAGTGACTTAAAGGTGTTCAGAAACAAGCCAGAATATGCAGGAGAGACCTGGAAATTCAAATGAATCTCCTCTGATATAGGACCACGAAAAGACTAACAGAACTGACTGTTAATATGATACTAAAAACATAATGTGCTCCCTCTCTATGTATTTCCTAGGTGATTCAGAGGAACTTGCATTGTGTACACCGTGAGAATTACATCTACGTTACTCATATTCCTTAATCATTTTAATTTATTCTAAAACTTAAAACTGCTAAAATAAAATAAAAATAGAATGTGTGTGCACACGTGAATGTCTGCCTGTGCACGTATGCCTGTGCGTGCACGTGCACATTTGAGTTCAGATGCCCATTTACACACTTGTGTATTTGTGAAGGTGCATGTGGATGCCAGAGGAAACCTCAGATGTCTTTCCTCAGGCATCAACTCTCCATCCATGCTGAGATTTTGGCTGGTCTGGTCTTGTGCACTAGTCACAACTGCCATGAGTTCATGTGGGCAATGATTATTATGGTATGTCCCCAAAATACACATTTATTGCAGACATTCACATTCTCTGGCTCCTACAGTCTTTCCACGCTCACTTTTGCAATGATTCTTGAGGCAGGGGTGGGAGGGAGCATGTGATGGTTTGCATAGATTTGCCCCTCCACATGTTTGAATGCTTGGCCTTATGGAGTGTCACTATTAGGAGGTGTGACCTTGTTGAAGAAGGCGTGGCCTTGTTGGAGTGTGTCTCTGTGGAGGCTGGCTTTGAAGTCATATGCTTAAGTTTCACCCAGCATGGAACACAGCTCCCTTTTGCTTCCTGACATGCTTTCCACACTGATGATAATGGATTGTTCCTCTGAAACTGTAAGCCAGCCCCAATTAAATGTTTTCCTCTGTAAGAATTGCTTTGATCATCATGTCTCTTCACAGTAATAAACCACAAAGTAAGACAGAGCATGATACTGATATGCCAATTTAGATCCAAACAATCTGCAGTGTCTTCTTATATTCTAACTATTGAGTAGTTGTCTATCTCTGTGTTAATTCCCACCTGCTGAAAAATGAAGTTTCTATGATGACAGTTGAGAGATGCATTACTCTGTGGATGTAAATATGGTAACTTAGAGGATAATATATTTAATATGTCCATTTAGAAGAATAACAGATGTAGATTCTACCCTAAAACTGAGAGCTTAGACAGCTAACAGTTTTGAGTCCAGTTAATGGTATGAAGTATGAGTTCTATCTTATGAAGCAGGCAATAAATCCAATCAGAAAGTTGATAGTTACTCCCACAACATTTTTGCTACGCTTTCACCAGGTACATCTTGTCACTCTTGTCCTTCTCAGGGTTAACAGTTGGGTAAGGCTGTTAATGCCTTTTCCTTCCCTATTAGCATGAATGTCAATTTAAACACTGAAAAATGTGATCAGTAGTGAGGATGTTTCCAGATTGGTTCTAGCTTGTCCTAGGCCTCAAGTAAGTTATATCTTCAGCAATAGAGTCTCACAATCATTTTCTACTGGGAAGAAGTAAAGAATGAAAGGGTTAACTCAGAAACTTTGAAAAGGTTATAGAACACTGGCACCTCCCAGAAGGGAGAGGCTAAATTACATTCCTCAGACCACAGGGTGGTCCCTGCAGCTAGGAAAGGCCCAGAGTCCATTGGCCACCTACCTCATTTCCTATCAACCAATTAGTTTAAAGGTAACACTGTTCTGCCAATCACATTGTGCCTAATGGTGGCTGCCAGAAAACTGTATAAAAGGCCCTGTAGCCTGGAGTGTGTGTCATTCTGTCTCCATGTTCAGGGCGGGCCCCAGCATGTTGGATAATAATAAAAATCCTCTTGTTTTTT